>NC_073257.2:77428500-77732000 GCF_029289425.2 Pan paniscus | reverse complement strand
ATCTCATACAATTTTGGAACATGTATTACGATTATTCACCCAGATACAACCTAAAGAAGACTGAGCATAATTTTTGCAATCCCATGTACCTAAACATGTCAAATAATCCTGTTTACCTCTCTTCTCTGGACACTTCAGGGGCCCTCTGACATATTTGAAAAGCCAGGTGCCAGGGAAGACAATTTTGAAACTGAGGTTTGATTTTGGGAAGGCTGTTAAATGTTTGAGGTTTAAATAACTTGATATTATGAAATAGAATTCCAGGTTACCAAAAGTTATTTATTTTGCCAAAATCATGACTCAGAAATTTTAAAGAAGCAAAAACCTGTTATAACCCTTTACAAATGTGCCAAAGAGCAGATTAGCACCTTAGGAAAATCTTGTTATGCTTTTATTTCAATTTACAGAAAAACCAAACAATACCCTTTTCTGAATTTAGTCAATATGTTCACATAGAATCTCTTCTGCGAGATTAATTTCCACAGTTCTCCCACCACTTCTTTGAACCTTCAGCTTTTTCCTAATTTAACTCAAACAATCCTTTAACCCTAGGCAAAAGTTTACATTTCCATGCCTTCTTATAACCTTTTATTAAAAAACACATTTTACTGTTCTTACTCACCTTGCATGTAAATATATTTCTAGTAGTTTCAACTCCTAGCAATTTTGAACTTTAAGGTAAAACTTGGAGAGTTGCTTTAATTGTGTGCTAACTGCAACTAAGGTGTGCCTTCTTAGTTAGGGGCGTGGTTAGTTCCATATGCCGTGAGTGAGGCCCTTTAAGAGACAGGGGACATGCAGATATTGAATTAGAGAGGGCTCATCCCCTAAGGCAGGATTGCTAAACAAATCCTTGCCGCCAGAGTTATAAGCCATGGCCTCAGGATGTAAAACAAAATAGAGGATTTATTTCACAAGCAAAACTTTGCAGAGCATACAGTGATAGCTGGGGAGCAGAGGGAGTAGCCTAGTAAAGTGTCTTCTTAAAAAAAACAAGCAAACAAACAAAAAAAAAAACTTTAAGGGTTTACTTGTTGAGGAGGTGGAAAAGGGGAGTGAAAAAAGGTTTAAAAATGCCTGGGGAAGAACTTCTTATTCGTCTGCAAGTGATTTCAACAGCAGGGTTAAAGCTTAATTACTTTCTGATAAAGTTTAACCCCCTGGCAGGGGAAAAGGAAGGCTGCGGTGGCTTGTGTCTGAGAACCATCTAGCCAGCTGTGTGGGACCCTTGGGCCGTGCATCCCGTCCCGGACACAGAGGGGAGGGGGGAGTGAGGAGCCCCCGCTTTCCTGTCTGTCCTGAAAAAGGAAGGAAAAGGCCTTTCCCCCGACGACCCCCAACGGAGCAACGGAGTTTGGGGTCATGTTTCCCCCACCCTCAGTAGTCTGAGGATGAAAATGCTTAGGATCAACAGTGAGAGGTTTTGAGTCCCCATTTCACTCACTGTTTCTTGAGCTCCCCTGTTGCGCGCCAAAAAGCAGGACTTTCCCTTAGTTCAGCTAAAGACTGGGTCCTTGTCCATTCCACGACCACGACAATTTAGGCTCATAGATGGTTTGAAGGGTGAGTAAAGCAGGGTTTTGTTGGGTGAAAAGGAAGGAAAAGGGGAAACAGGGACCCTCAGCAAGGCCAGAGGCCCCTGCTAGCGTGCTTCCCTCCCAGCCGTTTGAATTCCAGGTTCCACACAGGAAGAGGAGGAGTCGGACTCCTGGCTGCTGCAAAGGGCACCAACTTCTGCATTTTCACTCCAGTGCGCATTCCCAGTGCGCATGCTGGTTGGAGATTCTCCAGGGACCCCCTCCCACCTGGCTGTCTCACTTTCCGTTCTTGACATCAGACATATTGAAATTCTCTGGGGACCTATGTGAAAAGTGAAGTTAATTGCAATGAGAGAACTGGAGTTTGGGAGCTAATCTGATTGGAGGCTGGCCACTGCAGGTGATCACATCCAGGCAACTGCTGTTTAATTAAGGCAATGCGATTAATCACAGATGTCACTCACTGGTAGCAACAGATGACACTGTACAACATTCCACCTATGAAATAAACATAAAGTAACGTTTGGAAAGACAGAGACTGAGTTAGGTCTGAGATTCTCCTTTAATGTTTTAATCTGTCGGGTTTTATTTGAATTCTAAGGATACGTGAAGCTTTATTCTTCTTACTTTCCTGAGTATGCCCTCAAAACTATGTCATTAATTTTGAGTTCTTGTTTTAGTTTTTAAATGGAAACTTTCACAAATAAACATTGCAACTTTTTTGCCTTTCTTAGGTATAATATAAATTTAATAAACTACTCAGATTTAAGCTTGATGAATTTTGGCAATTGTACACACCCATTTAACTACCACTCTAAACCAGATATAGAATTGTGCTGTCCAGTATAGTTCCCACTAGTCACATGTGGCTATTTAATCTTAACATTTAATTAATTAAAGTTAAATACAATTTAAAATTTACTTTCTTAGTCACACAAGCCACATTTCAAGTTCTTAACAGCTCCTTGTCGGTGGTAATAGCCGCTGACATATAGCTATTGGACATACTGGATAGCACATATTTAGAACTATGTAGAAAGTGATAGAAATGTCTTTGTAAAAATTAATAGCCAACAACATTAGAAAGTGGCTTCTTTTACTCATAATAATTTTTAAATCTATCCATAATATTGCATGCATTCCTATTTTTTTTCCTTTTTGCTACTATGTAGCATTCCATTTCATTGTTATGCCATAATTTGTTTAGCAGTTCTTGACTTGGGATAAAAAGCTGAGTTAAAAATAAAAAAATAAGAAAGTAAATTTTTAAAAATTTTGCTGTTCATGGAAGTTTGGAGTACTCTACTTTTAGCTATTAGGAATTAGGCTATCATGATACTTTGTAAAATTCATCTTGTGAACATATGTTTGTTTTATTTCTCTTGAGAAAACACCTAGGGGTGGAATTGCTTAACCACGGAATAAGTGTAAATTTATATTTATAAGAAACTCTCACAGGAAAAGAAATGTATAAGAATATTATTCAGCAGTAAAATACTATTTCACATCCAAAAGAATGTTGGGGGGACTGACAATACAAAATGTTGGTGAAGATGTAAAACAGATATGAATCTCATACGTTGCTGGTGGGAGGGTAAAATGTTGTAGGTTCTTTGGACAACAATATCTTATTGTGGTTTTAATCTGCATTTTCCCATTGACTGAAGCTGTTAGACAGCTTTTCATGTGTTAATTGGGCATTCTTAGATCTTCTTTTGTGACATGTTCATTTATTTCTTTTGCACTTAAAACAATTAGTTATCTGACATTTAATAGACAATTTTTAGGAATCCTTTTATGTATTTTAAGTATGCTTATTTTGTCTGATATGTTATTGCATATTCTTTTTCAAGATTTATATCTTAACCTATGTAAATTATAAGGCTAAATGTCTAGTTAGTTATAGGAAGGTGTGGAGCACCAGATTAGAATTTTTTTTTAAGTAAACCACAATATATCAAAGAGTATGCTATAAGTGCAATGAGTCCAAAAAATATCAAAGCCAAGAGAAGTAAATAGGGGGTCTCTATCCAAGAAACTTTAAAAGCTATAGAAAAGAACACAAAGGAAAGAAAAAAACTCCAAAGCCTGTAATTATTTAAAGATTTAATTTCTTATAACTGTCTTTTTAACATTTCTAAACTTGTATGGCAAACAATAGCATATGTTTAGACAATGGAAAACATAAAATTCAATAATTGCTGTTTTTTTAATAAAATAAAATTGACCATTTACTATTTGGCATATTCAAATTATATAAATTATATAATAGATGCCATATTGAAGATGGCTGGCAATTTTAGCACAGAAAATAGAACAAAGACAACCAAATCTATGCTCTTATAATAATAATGATTTTTTAAAAGCCTCATATCTTTGGTTTCACTTATTTGTGTATAGAACTTCTAATTAGTAAAATTGCCAATATATTTTTATGAATCCTTTGGTTTTACCTTCTGGATATCTAGAAAACATAGATTTCAAATGTATAAATGATATTTAAAATTCAATTCCAAATTTTTAAAATATTCAAAATATGATATTCAGAAGGTAATAGTATGTGCTTGCAAAATCTATTCATTTTCTCTTAACATTTTGGAGGCAAAATCTTTTACTTCTTCTATACAAAAAAACCCATAATTTTTAGTTTGGGCTGGGAGTCCCAATCTTTAACTTGGCTACATGTGGTCAAATTGCATGGCTCCCCAAACAGAAATGATTGTTTGGGGAGCACACAACATGACATCAGAAAAATCTTTGGATTTTATCTAATATACATATTCAACATAATACACAATTCACCTGAAGCTGTTTATAAATATCTATTTGTCCCATATTCAAGTAAGAACACAGATGATTCAAGTATGCAGGTATAACAGTCAAATGTGTTCTCTCCAGTGTTATTTGCTGTTAAGTTTAAATGATATGCAAGGAAGAAGTCAGAGCTAACAATAAATCTTTATTTTCTACTCCTTTCTTATTCATCATGCACACAGACACATCTATAGACACAACATAAAATCTGCACAGACACATCCACACAGTTACAAGCATTTATATAGACACACACACACACGCAAACACACACACTAATATAGCCATATATTCCTCAACTAATATGACTTTTCTTAACTTTCCACATGCCCCCTAGTTGTTCTAGTCTACTAGGCAGTCATTATAAGAAATAATTATTCTATAGTTTGAACATGTAAGTATAGATATTCTTAGGCTAACAGATTACCATATTGCCTGATTTAAAAAAACAAAAACAAAACTCAGTCTCAAAAGTGAACAATGTCAGATGCCACTCTTGGTTTTGAATATTACTTTATCCTAGTTAGGGCCACGGATGCACATTTTTATTTCAACTTTAAGCTATGAAATGTAAAGTTGTTTACAAAAATATATGGGAGTTCTATTGTTTGAGTTATAAAGTAGACCTTGATCTGAAGAATAGAAAGAGATTTCTAACTGTGCTCTCCAGAAACTGAAAAGCCTGGTTGTATTAAGAGTGAGTGTTCTTTCTCTGGAAGTACTGAAGCAGAAACTGCACAGTCACTACTCCTAAACCTTTCTGAAGGCATCAATCCATGAGGCAGACAGTTAAATGAGATGCCCTCTGAGGTTACTTCCAAACTGTAGTTTCTGTAATTCTACCAATTTCTCCTGATTTTAACATCTCAACAGTTTATCAGAGCGAAGTGTCTTCTAACATGATTGCTTTGCCTAATTATTTTTAGAACAGATGAAATTATATATACATAAACATTTTTTTAAAAGACATTAATAATTAGTTACTGTCTCTAATTATTTACATATGACTTTTCTAACTGAGACTAAAACTTTTTTTAGAATTGTGTACGTACGTTTTTTAAGAATATAGTTTTCAAGTTAAAGTAAGACAACTGACCAAATTATTTGAGAGCAAGTAGATATTCAAAGAAAGTTTAGATCTTTACAATTTCTTTTCAGATGGAAGAAATGTATTAACTCCTCCATTCTGTTCAGAGTAAGCAAAAGTTGTTATACCTTCAACATGTTCTGTTAATGAATTAATTGGGAAATACCTTTTAGTTTTTGAAATTCCAGGATTTGTGAGGTTCAAGTATAGAAGTTTTTGAGGAAGGCGAAATGAAAAGGAGCCCTGACTGCCTGAGGTGGAGATGAAAAAGTACGTTAAAAACATTCAAAAGAAACATAAAGGCAGAGACAAGCATAACTGGATTTTGTAATAGGATTGCTGAGATAGGTTCACGTTCAAAATCATATGAAGCATTCTGTTTTCTTGGTTACTGGTTAGCAAGAGATATTTTATAGGGAACTCATCTGCAACCATGGACACCTTTTTAATTAATAAAGAATATTCATATTTTAGAATATCAAAGCAAGAAAAATTGCACAGACAAATTGTTTTCTATGTAAAGATAAAAAACTGTTTCATGCATAAATTCAAGAAAATTGAGAGTATCCTGTTCTATCTGCATAATGTGGCATTGAGCAAGGTTTGGAGTTTTTAATTGTTTTTCCATTGTTATTTTGAAAAGCATTTAGAAAAAAATACCAGTCTGATTTTCTTTCCACAGGACTCAAATGACAATCTTGCTCAACCTGTCTTAATGCTTTACAGATTATTTTTGTACATTCTCATTGTATTCTTGGAGTACATTACTTATCAATTGTGTTCATGACACTTCCTACAGATATTTTATCTCTTTATGAAGACAGTAAACTAGAAAAATTATGTCATTCATTCTTTTTCTTATTTATTCCTCCAAAAATTCTTAAAATATTGCTTTATTGTCATTCTAAATATCTGCTTTATTAACCTACCCATAATGTCATATTTTGCTCTTTCAAAAGTAATACTAAGTTAACCACACAAAGTAGACCTCTAAGCATGTATATAACTATCTATATACACCATACTACATTCCTTCATGGTTGGTAAGTAGTATGATTTTGCCATTACAGCCTAACTCATCCTTCTTTACAGTGAAAACATCTCGAAGTCAAGAACCACTAGTTTTCATTTCTTCACAGAGATTACCATGGTCTGCTTAAGTATTATTTGCTGAATTTAATCAGAGTAACACTAGAATTAGTTAATGGCTGTGAAAACTATGAAATAGACTATAATTCTTTACATGGCAAAAGTATATGGTTCATAAACCTTTCAGTTCTGTTTTTCTATTTCTCTATTTTGGTAAGTGCCAGCCATAGGTCCTTAAGCATACCTCAGTTAACAATGGAGGATATTGGTAAGTTATGAAGGCATACATTCCCCAGAGTTTAGCTTTAAAGGTATCCATACATTTAATGGTCATTCTTGATTATTTGTGTGTGCTCATCAGGAATTATCATGGCTAGATGCTATTCAGTAAATTCCCATGTTTTTTAACTACTTACTTCTGGAATCTAAGAACTTTGAAACTTCTCTTTATTTTGTGGCTTTCACTGAACTATGTACTATAAAAGATACACTAATTAAAACATAATGAATTTGTATACTGTACTTAATTTAGCAAATTGAGTATAAAATGAATATACAATGTATGTATACATTAGATATAGAAGTATACATACATATTGTAGTATGTATACTACAATAGAAGAGTGTCCACTATTTACATTTTAATATACAATATTTTCTAACACAATTTAGGTGTGTATATGTGTGTATTTGTGTGTGTGGTGTGTGTGTATTTTAAAACACTACTAAACTCTCTCCAAAAGACCTTAGTGATTTAAACTTCAAGCACTGACATTTCAATGTTCATTTTTATTTTGTATTATTAATATTAAACCAACCAAAACTATGCATTTGCCTTTGTGTAAATAGATGATGGTATCACTGAAATTTTACTAAGTAATTTCTTGTGTTCATATTAATGCTAGTCTGCTTTGCATTCCAAATCTCCTTGATCCTCATCTAACCCAGCACACATACAAACATGGGCTTGTGAATGTTCACATTCACATAGGAGTCCAAAATAGGCAGATTTCTTCATATTCATATAAACAGAAGATGCTAAGAATTCTTATTATGTGTTGCTTTATTTATTCTTATCATTTGAAAGATGATGTTGTTATAGAAAATTGTCTAAGTAGAATTTTTATTTTGCAATTTCCTTGTGCCCACAAGTAAAATACCAATATCTCTATATATTCAATATTGGATTTCTGAAAAAGAAGAAATAATTAAAGAAAAGGAAGATACTAAAAAATCTAGTAATTTCCCCAAACTGAAAAATCTATATTTCTGTGCAACAGGCTCTTTCAATAACAGATATGTGAAAATATAATCCTATTCACTCTGTCAATGAGATATTAAGAACTAGAAATGCCTGAATGACTCTAAGAATTGGAAATTCAGATTTTATCTATCTCAATTTAATATTCACATAAAAATGCAAATTTCAACTGTATTTTAAGATAAATATTGGTAAATATTTTTGAGTGTTTTCAAACATTCATTTGTGAAGGTTTTGTTTTTATGTTGTGATAATGTCTCACTATTTACTTCATTGGGTAATTAGAGGATGTATATATGGTCGCATAATATATTTCAAGTGTATTTCAGAGCTGACACTTATTTGTTGAATCATGTATGGTAGATACACAGTGTAAGCTAACCACGTTAATAAACTATACTATTATTCAGGATTCTAATCTGTGGAGAGCAGTCACAGGGTTCTGCAATGTAACCTTTTCAAGCATTCTAGAATAATTAAATCATGAAGGAAGGGAGTAGCCCAATTAATTGAGAGCTATGGCTGTATGTCTCTTACCCCTCAACATAGAAAAAGAGACCCAACAACTGGGACTGTTTCGTGGGTATGTCATTGAGGTTAGTAAACGAAATAGTGGAAATTAGGGAATTTGCAATTTCCTAATGACATATAATATAGAAAACTTTTTCATAAGCTTGCTTGTGCCTCTGTATGTTTTCTTTGGTGAGGTGTCTTTTTAGATTTTTGGCTCGCTTTTTGAATTGGGTTTTATTTTTTATTGTTGGGTCTTAAGAGTTCTTTATATATTATGGTATCTGTTTTTACAAATATTTTGATTTTTGCAAAACACATGGCTTGTCTTTACATTTTCCTAAAAATGTCTTTTCAGAGCAGAAGTTTTTAATTTAATGAAGTTCAATTTATAAAAACAGACCTGCCTCATTTAATTGGGCTTTGCTTTATTGCCCTTCACATATCAGCTTTTTAGAAATTGAAAGTTTGTGACAACCCTGCATTGAGCAAGTCTATCAATGCTATTTTTCCAACAGCATGTGCTCGCTTGTGTCTCTGTGTGACATTTTGGCAATTTTCCCAATATAGCAAACATTTTCATTGTTACTATATGTGTTATAGTGATGTGTGATCAGTGCTTATTAATGATGCTATTGTAATTCTTCTGGGGTACTATGAACTGCACTTATATAAAACAGCAAACAAATAATAAATGTTCTGTACATTCAGACTGCTTTACTAACTGGCTGTCTCACCCCCTGCTTGGACCTCCCTATTAACCAAGACACAATAATATTAAAATTCCATCAATTAATAACCCTACAGTGGTCTCTAAATGTTCAAGTTAAAGGGAGAGTCACACGTCTCCCACTTTAAATCAGAATCTAGAAGTGATTAAGTTTAGTGAGAAAAACATGTGAAAAGCTGAGATAGGTTGAAAGATGGGCCTTGTGTGCCAAACAGCCAACTTATGAATGCAAAAGAAAAGTCCTTGAAGGAAATTAAAAGTGCTACTTCAGTAACACAGGAATGATAAGAAAGAGAAAGAGCTTTATTGCTGATATGGAGAAAATTTTAGTAGTCTGAATAGAAGATCAAACCAATCACAACATTCCCTTATTAGGCCAAAGCCCAACCCAGAGCAAGGCCCTAACTCTCCCCAATTCTGTGAAGGCTAATAATGGTGAGGAAGCTGCAGAAAAAAAGTTTGAAGCTAGCAGAGATTGGTTTGTAAGTTTCAAGGAAAGAAGTCACCTACATAACATAAAAGTGCAATGTAAAGGAGCAAGTACTGATGTAGAAGTTGTAGGAAGTTATCCAGAAGACCTGGCTAGATAACATAAACAACTAAACAACCTATTTTCATTATAGATGAAATAGCCTTCTATTGGAAGAAGATGCCATCTAGAACATTCATAGCTAGAGAGGAGAAGTCAATGCATTTTTTCAAAGCTTCAACGGATAGGCCAACTCTCTTGTTAAGGGCTAGTAAAGCTGGGGACTTCAGTCGAAGCCAATGCTAATTTTCCATTCTGGAAATCCTAGGGCTGTCGAGAATTATGTCAAGTCTACTCTGCCTGTGATCTATAAATGGAAAAACAAATCCTAGGTCACAACACGTCTGTTGACAGCATGGTTTACTAAAGATTTTAAGCCCACTATTGAGAGTTACTATTAAAAAAAAATCCTTTCAAAATATTACTGCTCATTGACAATGCACCTGGTCATGCAAGAAGCCTAATGGAGATAAAAAAGAAGATTAATGTTGTTGTTTTGTTGTTTTTATGCTCCTCATATAACATCTATTCTGCAACCCATGGATCAAGGAGTCATTTAGACTTTCAAGTATTTGTATTTAATAAATACCTTTTGTAAGACTTGTGAACCCATAATATCTGAGACAGGTCTCAATCAATTTAGAAAGCTTACTTTGTCAAGGTTAAGGATGCACCTGTGACACAGCCTTAGGGGGTCCTGATGACATGTGCCCATGGGTACAGCTTTCTTTTCTACATTTAAGAAAGACATAATACATCAGTCAATACATGTAAGATCTACAGTGGTTGGACCTAGAAGGGCTAAGGGGTGAGGTTCCTGGGTCATAGGTAAATTTTAAAATTTTCTGATTGGCAATTGGTTGAAAGAGTTATTATCCATAAAAAGGAATGTCTGGGTTAAGATAAGGGGTTGGGGCTGGGCATGGTGGCTCAAGCCTGTAATCCCAGCACTTTGGGAGGCCGAGGTGGGCAGATTGCCTGAGGTCAGGAGTTCGAGATGAGCCTGGCCAACATGGTGAAACCTCATCTCTACTAAAAATACAAAAATTAGCCAGATGTGGTGGCAGGCACCTGTAATCCCAGCTGCTCAGGGGATGGAGGCAGGAGAATCGCTTGAACCCGGGAGGTGGAGGTTGCGGTGAGCTGAGATCATGCCACTGCACTCCAGCTTGGGCAGCAGAGCAAGACTCCGTCAAAAAAAAAAAACTGATAAGAGGTTAGGGAGACCAAGGTTTTGTCACGCAGATGAAGCCTCCAGGTAGCAGGCTTCAGAGAGAGTATATTGTAAATGTTTCTTATTAGACATAAGTTCTTCGTTGACATTAACACTTGAGGAGTATAATGAGGTATGTCCAACCTCCTATTCCATCATGGCCTGAACTAGATTTTCAGACAAATTCCACAATACCCTTAGCCAAGAGGAGGGATCCATTGAGGTGGTTGGGGGGGTGCTTAGAATTTCATTTTTGGTTTGTAGACTATAGCTGCTATAGATAGTGATTCCTCTGATGGATTTGGGCAAAATAAATTGAAAACCTTTTGAAAGGGATTCACCACTCTAGACACCATTAAGAACACTTGTGATTCATGGGAGAAGGTCAAAATATTAACATCGACAGCAGTTTAGAAGAAGTTGATTTAAACCCTCATGGGTAACTTTGAGGAGTTCAAGACTTCAGTGAAGAAAGTAACTGCAGAATTGTAGATGGAGCCTGAAGATGTGACTGAATTGCTACAATCTCATGATGAAAGTTGAATGGGTGAGCAGTTGCTTCTTATGGATTGGCAAAGAAAGTTGTTTCTGAAATGGGATCTATTCCTGGTTAAGATACTGTGAACATTGCTGAAATGACAACAAAGAATTTAGAATATTTTCTAAGTTTAGTTGATAAAGCAGTGGTAGGGCTTGAAAAGATTGACTCCAGTATAGCAAGTTCTATTATTGAAACTGCCATTGCAAAATCATAACTGCAAAAGTTATTTACAGTGAAAGGGATCTGACCTAATTGACTTCATCTTTCTTCTAACCACCGAGCTATCCTTGTTCATTGGTGGGTGTAGGCCAAACTAACTTTGAGAGGAACTTAGTTTATAGTTTAGCTTTGAAACAAAGTTGGTAACAGCTCTGTTCCAAAACAAACCCACTTCCTGCCTCGGGACTGGACTGGCTTTGCAGGACTATCAAATTAGCCACAAGAGTAGAAATATGGTTTAGGAGTTATGCAGCTGGAGGCTACAAGATTCTGACCCTCTGAAATTGCTCCTGCAGACAACATCTCTATTGTAAAACCTAAGAACTTAAGATATTTGCAGACCCTGCACTTGATGGATCAGCTGGCACTACTCAGATCGATAAACTTGTTCATCTGGATTTTTGGCTCCCATAGAGAAACTGACTCAGCCCAAGAGGACAGTTTTGACTCCCTGTGATTTCATCTCCAACCCAACCAATCAGCACTTCAGATTCACTGGCCTCCTACCCATGAAATTATCTTTAAAAACTCTAATTCCCAAATTTTCAGGGAGACTGATTTGAGTAATAATAAAAATCCAGTTTTCCTTACAGCTGGCTCTGCATGAATTATTTTCTTTTTGTTGTTGCAATTCTCCTGTTTTGATAAATTGACTCTGTCTAGGCAGAAGGCAAGGTGAAGCTGTTGGGCAGCTATACTGTGGGTAAAATGCTACCAAACAGCATTGCATGCTACAGATAAATCTTTTGTTAAAGGAAGAGTCAAATGATATGCCAAACTCCACTGCTGGCTTATGTTAAGAAATTTTCACAACCACCCAGCCTTCAGCAACCTCTACCCTGATCAGTCAACAGCCGTCAACATGGAGACAAGATCCTCCACCAGTAAAAAGATTACAATTTGCTGAAAGCTCAGGTGATTATTAGCAATTATTTTTGGCAATAAATTATTTTCTAATGAAGCTTTGTACTTTTTAAAACATAAGGCTGTTACATACTTAATAGATTACAGCACAGTGTTAACATAACTTTAATATGCGCTGGGAAAGAACCAAAAAGCTTGCATGGCTCACTTCATTGTAATGTTTACTTTATTGTGGCAGTTTGGACCCAAACCTGCACTATCTTTGAGTTATGCCTTTTTTTTAAAATTTCATGATGGTTTGGTCTCATGTTTAAGACTCTGCACCCAACACAGATTTTCTCCTATGCTATCTTCTAGATTTTTATGGTTTTTCATTTTACATTTAAGTCTATAAGTTATCTTGTTAATTTTTGTAAAAACTATCAAGATTCCTTTTTTAAAAAATTTTATTGGATGTGTATTTGTTTCAGTTCCATTTGTTGGGAAGTCGATGCTTTCTCTATTAAATGACCTTGCTCTGGTAAAAATAAAGTCAATTAGGGTGTGACAAAAGAGCTTCCCTTGAGGACACGCTTTTGTTAAGGAGGACAGAAAGCTCTGAGTGCATTTCAAAATGGCTACTTTTCCCTTCCTTCTGCTGGAAACAGGAAGGGATACTTTTTTCTCATCTTCTCCATAAGAATCTATTTAGGCTCCTGAAGGTTAAGATTCATGAAAGTACTGTGATTCTCAGTAGAAATTTTCCTTGACATACAATGGGGTTACATCCTGATAAACCCATCATAAATCTTGTAAATTGAAAATGCATTTAATACACCAGACCTACAGAACTTAGCCTTGTTCACCTTAAATGTACTCAGAACACTCACACTAGCCTATAGTTAGGTAAAATCACCAATACAAAGCCTATTTTATATATATATATATATATATATATAAAAAGAGCAAAAATATATATATTATATATATTTTATATATATATTATATATTATATATATGTTTTATATATATTATATATATTTTGTATATATATTATATATATTTTGTATATATATTATATATATATTATATATATATATAAGAAAAAAAGTGTCAAATATCTTATGTACCACATAGTCCTAGGCCAGGCAAAGATCAGAATTCAAAATTCGAAGTATGTCAAATTGTGATGGTTTGCAAAGTTGTGAAGTTGTAAAATCATTAAGTTGATTGCCCTTCTCTCCGGTTTTTATGGTGGCAGCTTGCCCTGTGACAGCAATTATTAGATAGATTTAAGAAGAGTTGTTCCTTTTCAAATTGTTCGAGTATTTTCTTGTTATAAGAATGAGAGTGAGAACTTCCAAGTCCCAAAACAAGAAATTCATCTTACTTTTTACCATAGTCTTGACAGTAACTTCTGGGCAACCTTATGTAAATCAGTGATATTGACTTCTAGGTTTTGTATGTATAAATAAAAATTGGACAAGATCGATATTTTCAAAATAAGCTTTATGATATTTTAGCAGACTTTAAAACAGCACACTAGTTGATGGTAAAATAAAATGATCACATATTTGTTAAAGTTCTTCAGAGGCAACTGATAAATAGCAGCCCTTTTTCCCATAAGACTTCATTTGAAAAATAGAATGGAGTAACATATGGAAGCTAAATTATAACTCATAGAACGCTCAGGCTGCAGAATGTTATTTCACATACAATGAGCATGTCTGCTTGCTCAAACACAATCCCTAAATTGGGCAAACTATTCAATCACTGAAACCAAGCCACTCAGGTCTGGGGCAGCAATTTTCTAAGTAATAAAGTACCTGACAGAACAGTGGCAGGTCCCTTTGCCTGAGGAGCAGTTTACTTCAAGAGGAAGAAAGGAAGAGGAGCGCTAGGCATACTAAGTTCTTGCTCCCATACTCACTAACCAAGTATCACTTCACTACCCTTCACTACCCTTTGGGACAAAGTGAGTAATGGTATAGTTAGAGGCCAGAAATAAGCTTAAGAAAATCCTGTCTATATAGAAAACAGTGGAGAGGGGGGAAATAACAGAGTTTAATAACTTTTAACATTGTCGAGCTTTTATTAGGCCAATGCTCAGAGATTTCCTGATAGGGTTAGAGTTTGACTTGCCAACTCAGATTTTCTTAAAACCTAAATAGATATCTCAAACTTATAGTCTGCAACCAGACTTTGCTTTATTATTTCCAGTAGAGTATGGTTTTTCCTTTGTAAATTCCTGTCCACATTTTTAGTAAGAGATTTCACCTAAAAGTTTAGATATTCAGCTCCTCATAAATCTTTAGATGACAACACCGGGCCTTATTTTCAAACGGCAATAATTGCCTGCAACTGAGTAGCAGCCGTTCTCACTAGACAATGTGAATACTCTTCATTTTGCCAGTTTTCACCAATTACTCACTGTGTTCATAATGCTCTTACCCAGAATCTGCTTCATTCATTTATATATCTGTCCTTAGTAGGCATTTGGGTTTGTGATCGCTGCTCTAAAGAGAACTAAGCTTAGCCACATTTTAGCAACCCATCTCATCCATAGCCAGTGAAACTTGTTTGGAGTTATAAGCCCAGAAGACTCTGAACTGGGAAATCCAGTATCAAGGAGTCCACTCAGGTGAGTATCAGCTTGCGGCATCATTATACTGTGGAAGGCAAGAGGATGAGAGTGGGTAAAAGAGATCAAGAGATGGCTGAACTTGCTTCTGTAAAAAACCCACTCTCAGGACAATGACATTAATCCATTAATGAGAGCAAAGCCCTCATTACCTAGTCACTTCTTAAACATTCCACTTCTCAACACTGTTGCATGGGGGACTAAGTTTCTAACACATGAACTTTGGGGGACACATTCAAATCTTAGCACTATCCCATATGCCTGGTCCATTTCTTTTATAACCTGCCCCTTTTCCTGCTTTTCATTCTGACCTTGGACCCCGAAACCATTTATGTCTACATATCATGTCCTTGGGAACTTGAATCCCATATATATATATGTAAAATCTCTGAATCAGCTTATTGGGATCCTTAGAACCAAGATGTCTAGAGTTGAAGGCTGCTATGCCTTCATTTTCCAAATAGACCTATGAATATCTCTCCCTCCTTCTGCCTACACCTGAAGAGAGATTGAGCCACACTTACTTATATTGTTATGTATCTTCTAGTCCTAAGGCAAGGGTAGAAACGCAGGATTGTGAATCAAAAAAGCTGATCATTCTGCCAAACATGAAGGGCCAGAGCAGATGAGAAGCTAGAGAAATAAGGTCTAAGTGAGAGTAAGAAGTTTCTGGCAATTACTTATGATCAGAAATTTTAATAAGCATAAAATTATTCTGGCAGAGGGGAAGTCATATGTTTAAATAGAAGACTTTTCTTTTCGTTATGGCTAATCCCAGAAAAGAGGACAGGAGCAGACTTATCCATGAACAATATGAGGTTATCTTAAAATTAAATATTTAATCTTTTCTACACTGGAACAGCTCCATTCTTTTTTTCTTTTTATGAAGATATTGATCACTTCATTTGTACGGTTCCTTCCAATAATGCTCACGTTTACCTGAACACTTAATAAAACTTGCTTTTGGTTACTGAATTTCCTTTTGCGCATTGATAAGATGACTTCTGTATGAGTTTTATCCAAAGCCCCCCACCCCGCCTTTTTTAAAGAAGGTGTGAGTCATAAGGGGCATTACTGAAAGTATTGACTCACTAATCTTTAAGATGTCTCTAGGCTCTGCCTTCTCCTGACCATAACATTCTCAACACACAGAAGAAGACTTTTTTTTTTCTTTTTGAGATGGAGTCTCACTCTGTCGCCCAGGCTGAAGTGCAGTGGCACTATATTGGCTCACTACTCGCTCCACCTCCTGGGTTCACGCCATTCTCCTGCCTCAGCCTCCCGAGTAGCTGGGACTACAGGCACCCGCCACCACGCCCAGCTAATTTTTTTTTTTTTTTTGTAATTTTTGGTAGACACTGGGTTTCACCGTGTTAGCCAGGATGATTTTGATCTCCTGACCTCGTGATCCGCCCGCCTCAGTCTCCCAAGTGCTGGGATTACAGGAATGAGCCACCGTGCCTGGCCAGAAAAGACTCTTAATGCTGTAACATAAAGCTGTTTTCTTACCTACAAAGGACAAAGAAGCAAACGTTGAAAAGAGGTAAAGGTAGCATTCTCTAGACCTATAAGACAGCTGAACCCCTACAGTAGTATTTTTTCCCAAGTAATGCTACTGAGTGAGGGTTGAGGGAAATACCAGTGACAACTGGCAGGGTGGGGGCTGGGGAGATGGATTCATTTCACTAAAAACACTGCCCAGAGAGCTAGGAAGTCCTGAAGAGAAGCCTCCTGACATTTTTGGGGGGTGCAGAGGCTGGGGGAAAGAAGCTGGGAAAAGGATAGGAGTGCTGCCTAGGCTAGGGATGCAGCTATTCATAGGATCTGAGTCCTTGACTCCACCTCCCTCTAGAGGCTGCAGTGCATTGACTGTGCACCAAGTCTGGTGTGGGGAGGGCAGATTTCCTGCGGTGCTTGTTGTGTTAACTCTTTCAAGGCAAAGTATATTCTTTTCCATCTCTGTGCCTTTGCTCATGCTGGTCTTTCTCAGAACCTCCTCCATCTTTTTCTTCTGAATCCTTCGTTTTCCTTCTTACGTATTTTCCAAACTTATATTTATGTCATCACTATTGACGTCTTTTGTGGGACATTTGCTTAAAACCTAACCTAGGCCAAGGAAAGAGAGTCTTCCGTTCTAGGTCCCGTATTTTAGAGAGGCCTGTTCTCCTTTCCCCCAGCCCCAGGCATGTTCAGTGTACCCAGAAATCCGGAGTTACCTGCCCAAAAGTCTGATCGAATGGTGTGCACACCCCTGGGCTGGGCAGGTAGATAAGGAGTAGCTTTTCGCTGCGGTGATGGATGGAAGTTGAACAGGGCAAGCTGGGATGCACCTAGATCCTTTCTTTGTAAGTCTGAGCCTGGGGTAGTAAAAGAAAAGAGGCTTTTGGAATGGGAAGCTTAGGTCCTTTTATGTTTCTACCACTAAGTTCCCACAAGGAACTTACTGGAGCTCAAGTAATTGACATTTATACTGGCTTTCCATATGTTATAAAGATCCATGTTTTTTGACAATAGGGATCTAATACATGTTTAGCATAAAATTTGGTTAGTTTGATTTAGAACTTTTAAATATTTAGACAAATGGTTTTCGGGCTCTATTTGCATTCTTGCATGAACCTTGCAAATGCTAAGAGTGGGCTTGTGTTTTTTTAACATTTTTTCAATAGATATTTTATATGCTATCTCTAAATTTAACTATTTTCTTCTTTTCTGTGGTTTGAATATTTCATATATACTTTTATCACATTTCCGTTTGGCATATTAATTATTCATCTTCATGGGTCTTTTCTCTATCTGGCTAATAGATAAAGGAGAGAAAGCATTCTTTTCATTGCCATTCCCTTCTCTACCTACAATGATTATAGCACATAAAGATTACACACAACATAAAATTTAAACTCAGAGAATTTCTTCAGTTTTTACCTTCCTGAATCTCTTTAACAGTTTTCTCAGTTTCCAGTGCTCTTGGTTTCACATATTACTTTGCCTGTATTTTACTCTAATTAGAGTCTTAAGTTGATTCTTGAGTGTCCACTTTGTTACTGATGTAAAAACATAGTAATATGTTCATTTTTCTTCCTTCCTGAGATAGAGTCTCACTCTGTCACTCAGGCTGGAGTGCAGTGGTGCCATCTTGGCTTACTGCAAGCTCTGCCTCCTGGGTCTAAGCGATTATCCTGCCTCAGCCTCCCAAGTAGCTGGGATTACAGGTGCATGCCACCATGCCCAGCAAATTTTTTTGTATTTTTAGCAGAAACAGGGTTTCATCATGTTGGCCAGGCTGGTCTCGAACTCATGACCTCAAGTGATCTGCCCGCCTGGGCCTCCCAAAATGCTGGGATTATAGGCGTGAGCTACCACACCAAGTCATTATGTTGATTTTTGATATTATTCCTAAGCTGTACACTTCACATCTGGAAGAAATCCCTGTTAGGCTAACACTTTCAAGACGCAGAGTCTCAAATCCTCAGCCAGCATAATTCAGTAGTGGGAGATTGTACAAGGTATACAAGGAGAATAATCACAATTATTATTGTAATAATATAGCAAGAAGTCTTAGCATTATGTGCCACAAATTGAATGGTATAATTTGTAACAATTATGTGACTTACTGTCCACAGTTACTCTGCAAGGTAGAAATCATTATTTACCTATTGAAGTTAAGGAAGTAAATGTGTAAAGATTAAACTAATTTGCCTGAGTTCATATAGTTTTTGAATAACATATGTAGGATCCATACCCAGATATATATTCCTCAAGCCCTCACCCTTTCTTCTCTATTTCTTTTGCTTAAAGTTATACTTTTAGGTCACTGCCTAACAAAATGCTTAATACATAATTCTAGTCAATAAACATGTGTTAAGTGCATGAATGAACAAATGAACAAGAGATGGATAGATGGATGAACAAATAAGTAAGTAGATTTATAGTAAAGAATAATATTTTTAAAAGTCATGTATGTGTAGAGGATTAAAGTTTAGACAGGTAATGAAGGTTCTTCATACCAATGTAGGAGAAAAATTTACCAAAAAACAAACAGAAACTTTTAAATTTCTTTATTAATTAGTATAAATAATTTTCTCCCTGCTGGAAATTATTCAAAGTAGAGATAATAATCATAGCAGAGAAACTTCAGTGTGCATACCACCAATCTAGGATGTTTCTTTAAAAATGCACATTCCTGGGGCTGGGCATGGTGGCTCACCCCTGTAATTCCAGCACTTTGTGAGGCTGAGGCAGGCAGATCTCCTGAGTTCAGGAGTTCGAGACCAGCCTGGCCAACATGGTGAAACCCCGCCTTTATTAAAAATACAAAAATTAGCTGGGCGTGGTGGCAGGCACCTATGGTCCCAGCTACTCGGGAGGCTGAGGCAGGAGAATCGCTTGAACCTGAGAGATGGAGGTTGCAGTTAGCCAAGATCACGCCACTGCACTCCAGCCTGGGTGATAGAGCGAGACTCCATCTCAAAAAAAAAAAAAAAAAAAAAAAAAACAGGAAAAGAAAAGAAAAGCATATTCCTGGGCTCCACTCCAGGAATTCTCCCAAGATAGTGTGGTAGGGCCATGCGTAATATTATTTGAACAATTACACCAGATGACTCTGATGTAGAAATCCACAAACTATACTTTGGGAATCTGTTACTGAAGAAAGTGGACAAGATATAGTTTTTTACCTTACCCTTAGAAAGCTGGAAAAATAATAATTTAATTCTTAATCAAGTCTTTACTAGAATAATCCATTTACAGCACTTTTGGTTCATATCCCAATTTCATTTCCAAGAGTCTCATGAGTATCCAAAGCCACTGACATGGGACTGTTTATGCCGCACAGATCAGCATCACTGATGGTTGGTGGCTTTCTGGCTGCATTCCATGGCAATTCTCAGGAGGTAGCAGCAAGGAGAAAGGCAGGTGATGACAGGACTTCTAGGCATCTTGGGCACTGCTCCATGGGGCTTGCTGATATCAAACTTTCTTTCACCTGATACCCTCTCTTTCTCTTTCTTTCCTTTCTACATCTTGTTTTTTTTTCCTTTAACTCAAGTATCTTTCATGTAGCATGGGAACAGAAAATACTCTTAAAAGTTTTATTTGAATCTACCTGTTATATTAATCACTGTTTTCTGAACTTAACAGACAAGTATTTGCAGTCTTCATTTTCTCATTCAACAATGAATGAACTCAAGCTTTATGCTTTACAGTCTAGGAAAGGGGAAGACACTCAGAACACAAGTAAAGAATTTACTACAGGGCCATGGTAACCCCTTAAGTAAAACTTCAAAGTAGCCAAACAAAGGACACTCTAAATAGGTAGAAAATAAATTGATAATTAGTATCCTGTCCTAGATTATATAAAGGATTCTGGTGGTGTGGCTAGAAAGGACAGAATGTATTAAAAATGAAGAAAGGGTGAGAAGCAATGACTCATTGGTTATTGGTAATATGGCTCAAATTTTCTTGAAAATACTAAGACTCAGATACTATCTTAGTCCATTTAGTGCTTTACAAAGGAATACCTGAGGCTGGGTAATTCATAAAGAAAAGAGTTTTATTTGGCTCATGCTTCTGCAGGCTGTACAAGAAGCATGGTGCCAGCATCTACATCTGATGACTACTTCTAACTACTTTTACTCATGGCGAAAGGTGAAGGGGAGCCAGCATGTACAGAGATCATTTGGCAAGGAGGAAGAAAGAGAGACAGGGAGATACAAGACTCTTTTAAACAACCAACTCTCTTGGGAACTTATAGAGCAAAAACTCACTTACCACTACTCCCTTTCAGGCAAAGCATTTATCTATTCATGAGGGATCTGCCCCCAAGACCCAGACACTGTCCATGAGGCTCCACCTCTAACACTGAGGTCAAATTTCAAAATGAGGTTTTGAGGCATCAAGCATCCAAGCCATAACAGAGGCTAAAAGAAAAAAAAAAGATATGAATACTGACTTGATGTTTTAAACAGAAAATAGCTATCTAAATTTCCGCCAGGTAACTTTAAAAATTTTTCAAATTTATTTCCTCTGTATTACATCTCAATGATCATGCTTAGATCCCATGAAAGAAAGATGTGGTGGACTTCTTTATAAACATGATACATTAAACACGCGTTTATCTCTGTTGCATTCTAAATCCTTTTAAATTAACAGTGAAGACGTTTTCAAAGGGAATACACGCCAAGTAAAAAGGAAAGGAGAGGCAACAACAGCAGTATTTTAGGAGGTGATAGGACAATAGAAAAGTGACAGCTTACTTAGCAGAATCTGTAACCAAAGCTGAGAGTGGAGCAACACCCGGTCACAAGGTTACTTGTCTGCAAAACCAAGAATAACTCAATAAGCATGCACACCAAATAGCCCTCCAAGTGCCAGAGGACTTGAATGCACTTAGCCTACCAGCTGCCTTCTCATCCGCCCACGCAGCAAAGAAGAACTTTTCCCCAATCCAGTAGAAGATTGGCAGCATACTCTCTGTACAGATCGAATCTGAGAAACTCCGAATCCAGGAACAGTAGGTATTACTAGGGTCTGGAAGCAAAACAGAAACAGGGATTAATTGATGGACTATTTTCCAATCCATGGGGCTCATGCCCCTGTCCTGATTTTGCTCTCAGGACGTTTGCTGTCAGGATTTTCTCCCCTAAGACTGGAGAATTCTCTTAGGGGAATTTACCTTCGCAAAGAAGGAAAAGAATCCATAGATTTTGAAAATCAGAAATCCTCCAATAATTTTATGAAAAGTTTTTCAAATTAATGTGCCACCTGCTAGCCAGAAATCTCTTTCATATACTTAGGGCTTCCAATCAGCTTTTTAGTGTTTTATTCGTAATAGACAACAAAGGATTACTGGGTAATTACGATGTGGTGTGAAAGAGACCTCAACAAACAAAAACGAGAAAATTACAACCAACAGAGCCAATTCTGAATAAGAACAATCTCCAATATTAAAATATCATATCCGGTGACATATATATGAAAGAAAATTTAGATATTTTAAAATAAAAGCCTAAATAACAGAATATAGTTATTGTACCTACAACATACAATGCAAGATTAGTAGATAATATTGATATCTGGATATAATGTAAGGGTAGTAGTGGATATCTACTTCTGAATTTCGAAATCCTCCAAATACAATACAAATGTATTCTATGAGAACTTGGAAAAATAGAACAAATAAATTAGTACTAAATTAGAGTTAAAGTAGCTGAGGGTGATTACTACTGTGGAGTAGGAATCAAAGAACAGGAAGGGCAGGGGAGGGAAAGGAGCAGGAGACTGCTGTTTTTTTGTTTGCTAATTAAGTCTATAAGACTATTTGATATTTAAAATCATTGCCGTATATTATTTGGTAATAGCTAATGTTACATTACAAGATATTTTATTGATATTCAATAAACTAGAAATCTTCATAAAATGTGTCTATTATTGGATAAATAAAAGAGTTATTTTAGTCTCTGTTGCTGTTTTAAAAAAACGCAAAATAAAGTCACTGAGTACTTTTTAAATAATAAAAATGTATTTTCTGAAGTTTTTACAGATTTGGAAATTCCAAGATCGAGGTGCCTGTATTTGGTGTCTGCTGAGAGCTTTTTTGTTATGTCCTCACATTGTGGCAGTATGAAAGAGCAAAAAAGAGCTTAAGCTGGTTCCCTCCAGCCCTTTTGCGGGTGATTAATCCATTAAAAAAGGTGGAACCTTCATGATTTTTTTCAAAAGTTTTATTTTAGGTTCAGGAGTATATGTGAAAGTTTGTTATATAGATAAACTCATGGCAAGGGGAGTTGTTGTACAGATTATTTCATCACCCAGATATTCAGCCTAGTACCCAATAGTTTTTTTTTGTTTTTTTTTTTTGCTCCTCTCTCTTCTCCCACCCGCTACCCTCAAGTAGACCCCAGTGTCCACTGTTCCCTTGTTTGTGTTCATGAGTTCTCATCATTTAGCTCCCACTTATACGTGAGAACATGCAGTATTTGGTTTTTTCTTCCTGTGTTAGTTTTCTAAGGTCAATAGCCTCCAGCTCCACCCATGTTCTTGCAAAAGACATAATCTTGTTTGTTCAGGGGCTGCATAGTATTCCATGGTGTATATGTACCACATTTTCTTTATCCAATTTGTTATTGATGGGCCCTTAGATTGATTCCATGTCTTTGCTATTGTGAATAGCACCACAATGAATATTCATCGACATGTGTCTTTATGTTAGAATGATTTATATTCCTCTGGGTATCTACCTGGTAATGAGATTGCTGGGTCAAATGTTAATTCTGCATTTAGCTCTTTGAGGAATCACCACACTGCTTTCTACAGTGGTTGAACTAATTTATGCTCCCCCAAAAGTGTATAAGTGTTCCTGTTTCTCCACAACCTCACCAGCATGTTATTTTTTGACTTTTTATTAATAGTCATTCTAACATGACATGGTATCTCATTGTGGTTTCGATTTGCATTTCTATAATTGTTAGGATGTGTAGCATTTGTTTCATATGCTTGCTGGCCACATGTATGTCTTCTTTTGAAAAGTGTCTATTCGTATTCTTTTACCAGTTTTTAACAGGGTTGTTTGGTTTTTTTTTTCTTGCAAATTTGTTTAAGTTCCTTATAGATGCTGGATATTAGAACTTTGTCAGATATATTGTTTGCAAAAAACTTCTCCCATTCTGTAGATTCTTTAACTTGTGGATAGTCTACAAGTCTCTTTAACCTGTAGATAGTTTCTTTTGCTGTGCAGAAGCTCTTTAGTTTAATTAGACCTTATTTGTCAATTTTTGCTTTTGATGTGATCGCTTTTGATGTTTTTGTTTAAAAATCTTTGCCCATTTCTATGTTTAGGATGTATTGCCTAGGTTTTGGTTTAGGGTTTTTATAGTTCTGGGAACCCTCATGATTTAATCACTTCCCCAAAGGACCCATCTCTTGATACCACCGCAATGGGGGTTAAGTTTCAACATAAATGTTCGAGGGGGCACATTCCAACCATAGCAAATGTGTAGCATCTGTTTATGTTATTGTAGTTCCTATTTTTACTGCAGTAACTGGATATATAGAGTCTGACCAGGATACTGCAGATGGCAAGCCTGCATATGAAAAACATGTAGCCTTCTGATAATTACTGAGTTTTTAGACCACTGAGCTATGGATATCAAATGCCACGTAGTAACTATGTGTGAACAATCTTAGGATGTGTAGTCTTACAGACTATGCTGTCTATAGCAGGAACATGACTGTGCACAACACATTGAATAAATGTTATTCTTTATTTTATGTTGAAGACTTATAGATGCCACATAAAGTCCATTCTTTAAAAATAAAGTGGATTCCAATTATGCTACGTACATCAAACGAGAAGCAAGCAAAATTTAATTTACCGACACTGTTATGGTAGCAGATTTTTGGAGTCCTTTGATAAACGATTAAAGTATTTACTAAACTCTGGTTTCCTGGAAAGTACAAACAAACCAGAACAAATTTATTTTCTCCCTTAGGACAGAGAAAGCTCTGAGGAACATATTTTGTCTGTTTGTGTTGCTGTATTATAGATTTGGGACTAAGGGTGAAAAAAACAGGCTTAAAAGTGGTTTCCTGTGCTTCATGAGGCTTGCTGATAAATTCCCACAATAGATTTCTTCCTTTGGTTAATAAAAATGTGTCCAGGCCCCTTATGAATACAGTTCCTTATCTCTTTAATTGCTTTTATTACCAACTCTCATCAGGATTAAAAATTTATAATTATAATGAAGAAAAAATCATAAAAATAACTCAAGGTTTATTAGAGTAAGCACCTTTTGAATATCTTTTAAATGAATACTGACAATTCTTATAGTAATTTATAGTTTATAGCACATAATTTTGTGTTATCTCACTTGTTCCTATCAAAATTGTTTGACAGGTAAGGCAGTGATTTTACAGAGAAGTTCACAAAAGTTCCAGAAATAGCTTTATAAACAGAAAGCAGGCTCATTCCCATGTTCATAACTTCTCACTCTAAGCCCTGTACTGCTCTGTGTATATATCTCTCTCCAACTTACCTTACCTCCTTCTGTCATAATCTGAAACTTTGATCAATTTATAACTATAGCCTCACACCTAATCTTTCTCTCTCTCTTTTCTCTTCTCTGCCCAGTTTTCTGTCTTCAAGTCAGTTAATTCTATAGTTGCACAGAAATTACAGTCACAAAAGAAAATCCTGCAGAGGCTGTTTTTATTGGAAAAGAAATAACCGAAGACTGAGAAGTGAGTGAGGGAGTGAGGTGAATGTCAGAAAAGGAAAAGTGAAGTTTCTTCAATGAAGCCTCAGAAAACAAGACAAAAATGCTGGAACCTCACTCAAAGAGTGGGCCAGAGGAGGCAGGTCAGAATGTCTTGCTAGACTTTGATTTGTTCCTACATGATGTCTTAATAAAGATGGAGATTTCCTCTTTAGTTAAAGGAAAGCCAAAAGTATTAATAAAGCGCTGTCCAATCTATTTTCCATAAAAAGCTCCAAATTATTCAGCAATTCAGAGCATACACAGCCAGGAGGAGTCTCTTCTAAGTAGCCAGCCTCAAGTAAATCATGCTTTCATACATGTATTTGTATGACACTGTCAGGAGACCTGATTCTTTTTACCCCACATATGGTGTTACTGAATAAATTCTTTCTACCCAGTTGTCTTACTCTGGCAGTTACGAATAGTGTCTGAGTAACTCTCTGCTCTATGGTACCTGTATCTGAAGCTACTCCAGGTGATTTGTCAGCCGGCTTTTGTTCCTAAAGACAAATCCTTAAGTGACCGGTTTTATATTCCACACTCTGCTGGTTGGTCTTGTTAAAGACAAAATTGCACCAGACATGATAACATGACGAGCAGAGAGAAGACAATTTTATTCTGATACTGTTGCTAGCATGGGGCGGGTGTAGACACCCTGCTCCTCAGATACAAAAGCTGGAGAGTTATTAAGAGCTGGACTGGGGGGGAATCTAGGCCGTCTGGGTTTGCCAGTTGGCCTTACCCAAAGGAAAAGTAAACTTTCTTTTCTTTTTTTTCTCTCTCTTTTTTTTTTTTTTATTTGAGACAGAGTCTTACTCTGTCGCTAGGCTGGAGTGCAGTGGTGCGATCTTGGCTCACTGCAACCTCTGTCTTCTGGTTCAAGGGATTCTCCTGCCTCAGACTCCCAAGTAGCTCAGACTACAGGCGCCCATCATCATCCCCAGCTAATTTCTGTATTTTTAGTAGAGATGGGGTTTCACCATCTTGCCCAGGATGGTCTCGATCTCTTGACCTTGTGATCCACCCGTCTTGGCCTCCCAAAGTGCTGGGATTACAGGCGTGAGCCACAACGCCCAGCCACTTCTTTTTTTTTTCATAATAGGACTTGGTTTTATGACTTGGAACATAGCAAGCCCATTTTGTTCAAGTGGAAAGACTCCTGTGCTCCCACTGGAACTGGGAGATAGGGGCACTATCTTCCTTGCTGTTTATATTTCACATTGTTTTTCCTTTTTCAACTTTCATTTTCGGTTCAGAGGGGACATGTGCAGGTTTGTTATATGGGTGAATTACATATCTTTGGGGGTTTGGTATACAAATGATTTCATCACCCAGGTAGTCAGCATAGTACCCAATATGTAGTTTTTCAACCTTCACCCTCCTCCTACCCTCCACCCTCAAGTAATCTTCAGTATTTATTGTTCCCTTCTTTGTGACCATGTGTACTCAGTATTTAGCTCCCACGTCTAAGTGAGTACGTGAAATATTTGGTTTCCTGTTCCTGCATTAATTTGCTTAGGATAATGGCCTCCAGCTGCATCCATGATGCTGCAAAGGATATTATTTCATTCTTTTTTTATGGCTGTATAGTATTCCATGGTGTATAGGCAACACATGTTCAAAGAAATGGTTCTCAGGACCTTAACAAAGTCATTTTTGCATTGTAAAACAGGTAAGAGGCTGGGAGATGATTTACATGTATCTCAAAGGGGCAGAGGCAGGATTTACAATGACAAGTTTTGTAAAGTAAATGCTTTAAGAAAAGGGAGGCCAGCAGCCTAGAGTCAGGAAGAAACTGGTCTAAAGCGTAATCAAGTTGGAAGGAACTCTAAATCCATCTTGGTCGGGCCACAGTCACAGTCATTGCTCTGGACTCTTCTGTAGCTCTAAGTGGCCCAGGAAGGAGCCATCAGTGCTGCCTGGATTGTTGCTTTCAGTGTCTTTGTGTTGACTTTGCTGCCACCATCAGCAGTGCCTCATGAACACACACTCCATTCAGTTGTCAAATGATTACTTATTTAACACTTACTTTGTTCAAAGTCCTGTCCTAAGCTCTAGGAGTCACTGGTGCCCCTCATATTGACAGAGTGTGGGAATTCCCTGCCCTTGAACCCTCATTGTCATGTCCACTGTGAACAAAATTCCTTCCTAGAGCAAACAAAAACTTCTTTCTCTTTTCTTCCTTTGCCACAAAGGCAAAACCAAAACAAAACAGAAAACAAAAACAAAAACCCAGAAACTGAAATAAAAAAAAATTAAAAATAAAACCTGACAGAGCAGGATAACTGCCATATCCACTGTGAAGGAAGCTTTATACTCTGGAACTCTGGGCCAAATAAAATCATAGTAGAGGCTTTTGGAAACACATAAACAATGGAAACTTTTTTGGCATAATGACAAATGGAGTTAAAAGATGGGGCTAAGTCTCAACATTAGAAATGCCTGTTTTTGCAGTAGGTTATTCCCAGTTGAGGGAAACCACCTTTCCTGCATTCTTTACACTCATTTTCTGTCTGAGAATCTCTTCATACCTCAATACTTGCAAAAAAGTTTAAAGGGAAACTGTTTAGAACAAAAATGCCTGCACATGGGTCAGGGCTATGAAGAAGAAGAACAATGTGGGGAAGGTGGAGATGTCAAAAGAAAAAGGACCACAAGAAATGAGAGAAAACAAAACGATTCTCAGAGAAGCAGCTCTCTTATATCTCTCCATTGTGGATTTGTCAAAGTGAACCTACCACAATAAATAAATACTTGGTTTGCCCCATTTTCAGGGTTCCATATAAGAGTCTCCAGTAAGGGATTCTTCCTAACATTTTTGAGCATTTAAAGGCAGAATGATGTCTGATTAAGAATAAGAAGGAGGGAGAGGGAGGAGGAAAGAAAGAAAGAAACAAAGGAAAGATTTGAAAGCATCTGTTAGACTCCCTTTTTTCAAATGACAAATAAAGGGATCTCCATGTCAGGGTCTTTTCATTCTTCCCATTGCTAATATTTCATTGCCTAAAGAATTCTAAGGTTGGCATTAAACTCACTGAATTTCTCACTACAATCCTCTGAGAAATAGCAGCAAAATTTTAAACTGAGGGAAGAGAGACACTTGCCCAAGGTCACACAGCTGGTAAGTAGCGAAGGCAGAAATCAAAAGCAGTCCCTCTGGCTCAGATCCCCATGATTTAACACTAGGCTCCACAGTTTCATTAGGCACTACTTTTCTATTTGAAATGATGCATGGTGTAGTGTGAGAAAAAGTAGCTAATTCTAATATTAATTAGGGCTAGAATTCTAACGGTCCTCATTAAATTGATCCTCCTTCACTTTCATAAGCTTCCGTCATAGTTGATGCCTCTGATGAGAACAGAATTCCATTTATCCCAAACATCAGCTCTGTTATGCAATATTAGCCTCCCACAGTTTTATGTGGGGCTAATTTGTTATTATAATTATAATTATAATGTGATGTAATCTAATATCATCTGAGATTATTAGGTCCCATGTTCTGAGGAGTTGTAGAGCAGAGGCATCTGTTATCATTGGTTCTTTTTGCATGTTTGCATGTAATCAAATTTAGTAGAGCTCTGTTGAGTATACAGAATGACACCTGAGAGACACAAATCCAGAGAAAGGGTCAAGAAAATAAATGAAAACAAAACAAAACAAAACAAAAAACAAAGCACACATGGAAATCAGTAAAGAGGGTTTGTCGTATATTTTCCATAATAGGAAGAGGAAGCTAAAAAGTGGATAAAGCAGTCTATATATACTAAAATTATTAAGAGTCAGAAAGACTGTCCACAGACACTGAAATGCACAGGAGAGCAAAGGATCCTTGTGACAGGTTTATCAGGCATAAAGACACCCAGAGTGGAGTTCAACATATTTTTCATACTCCATTGGCTGACGAAGGTTACCTTCCAAGTTAATCCAAAATTAAATCCCCACCACACTCTCCCCAATACTATTAGTGTATTAAGGGGCCACAGCACAAAGGTAAAGATCAGTAAAGCTGGTAAATTATCCTTTTAGCATTGGAAAAGTTTACATAAAAAATATTCATTCACAATTAAGTGACTGATACAGGAGTAGCTTTTATTCACTTGAGAGGATCACCAGGAGGGATATTTCTTGACATAAGTCATGAAGATGATTACGTATTCATCATGAATACAGAAGTAAGGAAGGAGCTTGAATGAAAGCAAAGGAGGTCTAAAGAATTTAAAATATTTAGGCATAGCTGAATGAAAGTGTGTACCTAATGCTCATAGGTGATGGGGTTGTAGTGAAAAATAAGAGTGGAGAGATTTTTTTAAATTCCAGAACTCATAATGCCTTGGAGATCATATCTGTGTTTTGTGGTGTGCAGTGAAAGTGACCAAGAGCCACAACAGGGTTTTACTTTGGAAAATAACACAAATAAATTTTGATAATGTTAAATTAACTTTTATAGCTGGGGGGAATGCTTGGAGAGGTGCAAGATTGGAGGCAGAAACACCAGTCAGGAGATTGTAATGATCAAAGTCAGAAAAGAAATAAAGGAAAGATTAGGGGACTCTATCAGTCCAGGCATGATCATCAAAGAAAACTATTATAAAAGATAGATAGGTAAAAAGATAGGTGTATGATAGATTAAAAATTGATGAGACAGAGATAGATATACTTACATAATTTTTTTTTTTTTTTGAGATGGAGTCTTGCTCTGTCACCCAGAGCTGCACCCAGGCTGGAGTGCAGTGGCGCGATCTCGGCTCACTGCAAGCTCCACCTTCCGGGTTCACGCCATTCTCCTGCCTCAGCCTCCCGAGTAGCTGGGACTACAGGCGCCCACCACCATGCCCGGCTAATTTTTTTTGTATTTTTAGTAGAGACGAGGTTTCACCATGTTAGCCAGGATGGTCTCGATCTCCTGAACTCGTGTTCCGCCCGTTTCGGCCTCCCAAAGTGCTGGTATTACAGGCGTGAGCCACTGCGCCCGACCAGAGATAGATATACTTTCATAATTTATTAAAAGGATCTGTCCTTGTACAACTGTGGACATTGGCTAAAGAGTTTGTGTAAGGCTGCTGTCTTCTCATCTGATCCTGGAGCTTGACATCTGAGATCAGTAAGTCAGAAAGGAAGATGGATATGAAATAGGAGAGAACGAGTAGAAACTAGAACTTTTGAAAGTGGGCTTGAACCCACCAGGACAGACTGGAACCTGTTTAAGTGTTTTACTGCTTCTAACTTCAATGATGGTGTCAAAAGAAGCTGGTGCTTTTCCTCATGAATCTAAATAAGTCCTGACCCAGAAGTTGGAGAAGTTGAAGAAAGTTCTGGAAGAAAGTGGGCTATCTAATGTCCCAAGCCAGCAGGTAAATGACAATATACATGAGCTACAACACCTTCTGTTGTTTCCTAGCATTAGACCTTTCTTAGCATTAGAAAAATAAATGGTTGTGGTTCACTTTTGCCTTCTAATCTTTAAAATGTCTCCTGTGATCCACCGGAAGGAATATACAACAATGGGAATTCTGAGAAACATTGTTCATCCTAGCCATGTAGGCCCAATACAAAGACATTAACAAAAATTGATATGACATGGTTTTATAGAGGTAGGATTGGAGTTGGGGCCTGATTAGATAAGTTTTGTGGGGGGATGTGGTGAAGCAACATTAGAACTAAAGTATTTATTACATTTGATAGCTGCAGTTCATATAATGAGCATTCAGGGGTAGATTCTTCAAACTTAAGATTAAGAAATAAATGGGAATTATCAACAGAAAGAAAGAGCAGAGACAGGTGCATAGCTTTGGAGGGATCATATTCAAGGTAGTAAAATGATTATAACAATAATATGAAAGAAGTTTGCATTTTAACATAGTTATAGTCTTTACAGAAAGAGCCAAGTTGCAGAGGATAGGTTAGAATGCAGAGAAGACAAGGATAATCTGAAGAAACAATGATACATTGATGTTAGAGAATATTATATATAAGCACAAACACAGGGGAGAGAGAGGTGTCAACCTAACAAGAGACACATATACTCTGAGAGTGAGAGAACAGAAGGTGAGGGAAGAGACTGTCACCAAATCGAATCACCAAAACATCCCTGAAATGTACAATTTTACACAAGTTCACTGATGCCCAAAAGAGTAAATGTCTTACAGTAAATGTCTTATACCAACTTCATAATACTATCAACTATATTTGTGTCTGTACAAACTTCTTAAAGTTTTATAAGAAACTTAAGTTTTATATAATATTTACTATTTTAGGACATTTGAAAACAAAATATTGTGTAATATTTTTAATATGTGTATGTTGCATGTATGTGTTTAGTAAACACTATGTGAATGGAGATAAATTCTAAATCATCACTAGGCTAATACAAATTGAAATTGTAAAGCTATTTCACATTAACTTAACACAGATTTTCAGTAATGTTATATAAATTTACAGTTAGCAATGTACATCAAGAGTTCCTGGATTTGTCACGTTACCTTTCTATTGTAAACTGCATTTACTCTTCTGACAAAATCTTTTAAGTGTACAAAGTTGAAAATAAAAAAAACTTTGGGGACTTTTCTAAAATTAAAAGAAAAGTTAGTAACTTTTAAAGTTATAGCTAAGGAATGACAGTTAACTTTGATACTTGTTTTAGACAAACAAGTCAGCTATTACTTTAAAATTTAAGGTAACATCCTTCTTTGCTCAAGAGTAAGTGAAATGATATAGGATGAATAATGTGTGCGTTATAAGACCAAAATGTTCCCTATATTTAAGCCATTAATAATGCATAAAACCTGTTGATAATCATGTTTTTTATTTAAAAGGAAAGTAAATTTGAAAACAAAAGAGACAATCTTAAAATTCTGGGTCATAACATATCTGCGAAATTGGCATTATCAGAAAAATCATTGTAAAGATAGCATCAAATAGCGTGCTATTCAGCATAAGCTTAAATCCCAACACCTCTGTGATTTAAAAAAAAAAAAACAATAAAAAATGAAACTAATAAAGTCTCTCTCCCAAACCCATCAAATGAGGCAGAAATGCATGTTTATTTTAATTTAGCAAAAGGGAAAACACTTGTCACTCAGATATGAAGTGAAACAAACAATTGTTTAGAAAAGTGATCATAAATTTGATCATGAAAGCAAAAGTAAATTATATTTAGTCATGTAGAACAATGAGATTTTTCATCAGTTCTTTTATGCCTTCATACATTTAAAACATTAGTTTGTAAATATTTTCCTTTTGTCTTTTCCTTTCAAAATTTTTGGTGTCTGGTCAGAACACTACTCTTTTTTGTTGTACTTATTTTTGTCTTTTTTCCTTTTCTTTATTTTTAACATATATATATTTTTAACATATATATTATATATATAAAATATATATATATTATATATATATAATATATATATATCATATATATATAAAATATATATATATTATATATATAATATATATATCATATATATATAAAATATATATATATTATATATATATAATATATATATATCATATATATATAAAATATATATATATTATATATATATATATTTTTTTTTTTTTTGAGACAGGGCCTTGCTCTGTTGCTCAGGCTGGAGTGTACAGTGGCGCAATCTCAACTGACTGCAACCTCTGCCTTCTGGGTTCAAGCGATTGTCCTGTGTCAGCCTCCCAAGTAGCTGTGACTACAGGCACCTGCCACCATGCTTGGCTAATTTTTGTGTTTTTAGTAGAGACAGTGTTTCACCATGTTGGCCAGGCTGGTCTCCAACTCCTGGCCTCAAGTGATCCACCGACCTCGACCTCCCAAAATGCTGGGATTACAAGCCTGAGCCACTGTGCCCAGCCCAACTTTTAAGTTCAGTGGTACAGGTGCAGGTTTGTTACATAGGTAAATTTGTGTCATGTGGGGGTTTGTTGTACAGGTTATTTAATCACCCAGGTATTAGGCCTAGTACTCATTTGTTATTTTTCCTGATTCTCTCCCTTCTCCCACCCTGCACCCTCTGATAGGCCCCAGTATCTATTGTTCCCCTCTGTGGCCGTGTGTTCTCATCCTTTAGCTCCCATTTATACATGAGAACATGCAGCATTTGATTTTCTTTTCCTGTGTTAGTTTACTAAGGATAATGGCCCCCAGCTCCACCCATGTCCCTGCAAAGGACATGATCTCATTCTGTTTTTGGATGCATAGTATTCCATCATGTAAGTGTACCACATTTTCTTTATCCAGTCTACCATCGACGAGAATTTTGGTTTAATCCTTGTCTTTGCCATTGTGAATAGTGCTGCAGTGATCGTACATGCACAGGTGTCTTCATGTTAGAACAATTTATATTACTATGGGTAGATACACAATAATGGGATTGCTTGGTCATATAGTAGTTCTGTTTCTAGGTCTTTGAGGAATTGCCACATTTCCTTCCAAAATGGCTAAACTAATTTACACTCCCACCAACAGTGAATAAGGGTTCCTTTTTCTCAACAACCTCACTAGCATCTGTTATTTTTGACTTTTTAATAACAACCATTCTTACTGATGTGAGATGGTGTCTTGTAGTTTTGATATGTATTTCTTTAATGATCAGTGATGTTGAGCTTTTTTTCATATGATTGTTGGCCACATGTATGTCTTCTTGTGAAAACGGTCCTTTGCTCACTTTTTAATAGAGTTATTTGTTTTTTTCTTGTAAATTTGTTTAAGTTCCTTATAGATTTTGGATACTAGACCTTTGTCAGATGCATAGTGTGCAAAAATTATCACCCATTCTGTAGATTGTCTGTTTATTCTGTTGATAGTTTCTTTTGCTGTGCAGAAGCTGTTTAGTTTGTTAATTTTTTCCTTTGTTGTGATTGCTTTTGGTGTCTTTGTCATGAAATATTTTCCCATTCCTACTAGGTTGTCTTCCAGGGTTTTCATAGTTTTGAGTTTTACATTTAACTCTTTAATCCATCTCGAGTTAGTTTTTGTATATAGTGTAAGGAAGGGGTTCTGTTTCAATCTTCTGTATATGGCTGGCCACTTATCCCAGCACTTTTTATTGAAATGCATTTCCTTTCTTTATTGCTGTTTTTTTGTCAGTTTTGTCAAAGATCAGATATTTGTAGATGTGTGGCTTTATTTCTTGGCTTTCTATTATGTTCCATTGGTCTATGTGTCTGTCTTTGCAGCAGTACCATGCTGTTTTGGTTACTATAGCCCTGTAATATAGTCTGATGTAGGGCAGCATGATACCTCCAGCTTTGTTGGTTTTGCATAGGACTGCCTTGGGTATTTGAGGTCTCTTTTGGTTCAATACGAATTTTAAAGTATTTTTTTTTTCTAGTTCTGTGAAGAATACCATTGGTAGTTTGATAGGAATAGCATTGAATCTACAAATTGCTTTGGGTAGTACAGCCATTTTAACAATATTGATTCTTCCTATCCATGATAATAGAATGCTTTTCCATTTGTTTGTGTCATCCCTGATTCCTTTGAGCAGTGTTTTGTAGCTCTCTTTGATAAAGTCTTTCACCTCCCTGGTTAGTTGTATTCCTCGGTATTTTATTTCTTTTGTGGCAATTGTGAATGCAATTATGTTCCTGATTTGGCTCTCACTTGACTATTGTTGGTATATAGGAATGCTATTAATTTTGTATTCTGAGGTTTTGCTGAAGTTGTTTATCAGCTTAAGGAGCTTTGGGGTCAAGACTATGGAGTTTTCTAGATATAGGATGATGTCTTCTGTAAACATAGTTTGACTTCCTTTCTTCCTATTTGGATGCCCATTATTTCTTTCTCTTGCCTAATTGTTCTGGCTAGGACTTCCAATACCCTTTAATATGTTATTCTGAGTTACATTTTTTATAGGAGACATATTGGTAATATTCTCCAATTTAAGCACTGTATCTAAGTCTCTAAAAACATCACTCTTCACAGATAAATATCTCCCTGACACTATACATTTTATAATTTTAATTATATTATGAGTCAGGATATTTTAAAGAAAAAGAGCTATTGGATTCATAAGTAATACATGTATAAAAATGATGCATGCAAAATAAAGTGGTTGATAAACTGATGAAGAAAAACTGTATATTTTGATACCCTCAGAAAATTATTAATGGGAACTGCAAGCCACTTCCTTCCAAATGGATTTCTGATTTCTAGGACTCGGGAAAAATATTTTAACTGAGCTGTGAGTCCTCATATCAGAAGCTAAATACCTAGATTAATTCATCACATCACTTTTCTATTCCAAATTAGCTGGAGATTCTGCCAGTTTCTTGGTGAGTCTAGAGGGACTTCCAAAGAAGTCAACAGCATTGACAAATGTAGAATTGAAGCTGAAGACAACTCATGGAAATTGTTGATATGCGTCACTTCTAACATACACAATGACATATTGTTTATGTCCTTAGATTTCCCTTGACAAACAAAAAGTTTAAGATTTCACTAATTTGAATACCCAACAACCTTCTTGTTTTAGGATATTGTTTGGTAAGATTGTACATATACTACATCCATCATATTTTCATTGTGAAGAGTTTCTAAAAAGAAAACTATAACCAAGGAGAATTGGATCAAAATTCAAACTACACATTACAGCTGGCCCTTTTGATCCTAAATCTCTAAACAAATAGAAAATTATCTTTTGTTTAACAAATCTATAACCTTGAATACTTAAAATTAGAAGAATAACTATGAGTACTCTTTCAAAGATATTGTGCCATGAGATCTGATTGAAGAAGAAACCATAGCACAACATATTTTCAGGAAAACTAGTGAGAGAAAGAAGGTGCCCCTCTGGATGCAAGCCAAGCAAGGAAGTGTTAGATGCTGTGAGCATGAAGAGCCTGGGGTGGACCTGCCTCCACTTCTGACTTCTCCTGCTTAAACCAAGGCAGGAATTGGTCAGACAGGATAGTGCCCTGTGAACTTCAAGAGGAATGGAGGAAAATGTATTTTTTGCTATTTGTTGCCCATTCTTTTTCTATATATTTTAGAATCAACTCACCATTTAACAATTAAAAAAAGAACTGCTGCAATTTTGGTGGGGCTATATTGAATCAAAAAATAAATTTAGAGTGAAGTGACATGTTTAAAATATGAAGTCTTCTCATTCATTAACAGCATATGTCTCTACATTTATTTGGGTTCTTTTTATTTTCTTCAACAGTGTTTTGTAGTTTTCACATTGTCCACTGGATTTATTCCTAAGTCCTGTGTATTTTTGATAAAACTAAAAACGGTTATTCAAATTTTTTTAAATGTTGCTGGTGTATCAAAGTAAAATTGATTTTTGCATAATAATTGTTTTTCAAGTGAATTTGCCAAATCCACTTATTGATTCTAAGAGTTTCTTGCAGATTCATTTGGACATTTGCACAAGAATTAACTTTACCAATTTTTATTCTTTTATTTCTTTTTCTTTCTTTATTCTATTGCCCAATTTGGTACAAAGTTGAAAAGAAGTTGATGATGTTAGGGATTTTTGCTTGTGTGTTTTTAACAAAGATTGGCCTTTACCTTTTCATCTTTTGATACCTTTGTCATGTTTATCTGACTTCCTAACAAGGTGGAAAGAGTTCCCTCTCTTTCTTCTCTTCAAATATTTTTTATAAAACTGAAATTATTTTGTCCTTAATATTTGGAATATAATTTACATCAGCAAAATGTTTTTGATAAAAGAAAAATTACATAATTATTTTATATACCTAAATGAAATCATATGGATCCCTTGACATGATATACTTACTATGTTTACATTTATCACACCTATATCAATAATATGAATGGGAAAAGCTAGTTACAAAAATAATACTGTAAAATTTATGCAGAGAAAGGATCTGAAAAAATACCATGGTTTCTCTAGGGAGTAGAGTGAATAGGTTGTGAGAAATTTGAGTCATGTCAATATACTGTAAACATTATAGTTTTAATAACTTATCAATTGTGATTTAAAAAGGCACAAACGTGAACTTTTCCATCTACTCAAGGATGGAAGGAAAAAGAGGAAGAAAGAAATATCCACACAAAATGGCTGAACACTGATCCCTTTTCTTTTTAGCAAGTACATTTATTGGCTTGATATCGTTGTAAGCGCTTAGAGACTGTTCCCTGAGCAGACTATGTGGTGTTGTGTTCCAACAGAGAGTTGTCTGCTGTTTTATGAGCAGAAGTTGTTAATGCCTGCAAATTGATGCTATTCTCCAGTCTCGGGTTATAAAGGGAAAGCAGATGTTCATGTGCAACTAACCCAAACACATTGAGAAAGGCTACAGATATTTTCCCATTTCAATTACCATAATTTAACGTCTAGAATACATGCCCAAAAGCTTTTCATGGCAGTGGATCAGCACATCCAATGCAATGCAAACCAAGTCCCCAAACTCTTCTGTATGCACTGCTCATTTTCAGAGATGAAAGCATTATACTGAATATGAGTTCAAACTGTTCTGAAGTGCTTTTGTTGGTATATTTTCAAATATTACAAAGGTTTGTTTCCTAGTAGTTTTTATTATAGATTCCATAGAAGAGTTGTTTACCTTCTTGCACTTTCATATTGTTTTTCTTTTTATTGGTGTGTGATTGCTATGGTTGAACTGAATTTGCTAGGCCATTTCTTGAGATGTGACAATCATATCTTATTCCTTATGATTCTCTTTACAGGAAATTGTCATTAAATAGTTGAGGTACATTCTTTTGAAGCATGTAAAATAATTAACATCCTCTTAAATATAAGCAGCTTAATACAAAAGACAAAATATTTGATTTTTCAAAAAATAAACCAAATTAAACAAAAAGATCATTTTGATAAAATAGAAACATAAACGTAGGTTATATTTTGAACATATTATAAAATGTTAAAACATTAAAATATTTATGATGGATTACTTGCAATAAAGAAACTTTAAAATGAATATAATCTTGTTTTGTTTATAAAAAACACACCCATGCATATGCACATCAAAAGATACTACCAACAAAAATATGATTGCTTTGGTCATTTCCTTTTGGTGGGTATTATAAAAGCTTAGAATTTTTCTTCTTTTTAAGCATCTGTAGTTTATAAAATTTCTATTTATTTTCATTAGAAAAATTCTACGTATCTAAACAAATATAGAAAATGTGCTGTGAAGTAAAATTTGAAGAAACATGAAACATAGGCGAAACTTTGATGTTACTTCCTTAATACCTCAAACCGTAAAATTTCTAATTTAAATTTGGAAAATATGCTCATTTATTTTTATAAGTGTATTCCTCTTTATCCAAATAACATATTCATTGCAAAAAAAAGCAACTAAAAATCTCACTAACGTATTAAAGAAGTTATTTGGATTTTGGTATATGTCTTTCACACAGTTTTATTTGTTATCATTGGAAAACCTAATTAAAGAGATGCATTCAGAGGGAAAATAATTAGACATCAAATTTGGAAAGTAAGTCTACTATTTCTGACCTTGAGTCCTTAATCCTTCTCCTCAAATGAGCATTACCTGTCTATAATGTATTCTTCCAATGAGATTTGAGATTCTATGAATAAATAAGCATAAAGAGTCTGAGTGTGTGGGGGTGTGTGTGTGTGTGAGAGAAAGAGAGAGAGGAATGAATATTTACAAAGAGATAACTTTTTCTTACAAAAATGGTTCATTATATACAGTGTTTACTATTATTCTTTCTTCACTAAAAGTGTCTCTTTTAATTTTTTACACTTTTAAAAGAGATATATTATTTTTAAATGATTGCATGTTGTTCTAATATGTGGCTCTAAAATAATTTATTTAATAGGTTCTATATTATTAGATATTTTTGTTATTTGTTTTCTGTGTTTTTTACACTATAAAATTTGATCAGATGAATATTTCCTATGCATGTATGTGACTATATTTACAGGATATATTTTTAGAAGGAAAATTTCTTGGTCAAGAATATAAACTTCAAAAATCATATATAGTGCTAAATTGTTCTTCATACATTTTAAGCAATATATGTCAATAAACGACTATGGTATTTCCCATATTTTTGCTAACAGAGTATATCCTTTTAATTGTTAAACAAAGATTTTTAATTATAGTTTTACTTTGTCCTTCTTTTTCTTTCAGAGATTTATCATTATATTATTTTGTTAATGGTCATTTGCCTATTTTTGCACATGTTCATGTGTGTTTATGGTGGGAGTGAGTGGCCTGTTTATGTTCTCTGCTCATTTTTGTATTTATTAGATTGTTTGATTTATTTTTTTCTCATGAGCTGTAAGCAATCTTTATGTACTAAGGTAATGTGTCCTCAGTGAGCCATATTCTTTGCAAATATTTATTCCTAGTTTTATTATTCATTTGTCTTTGACTTGGTTTATTGAATTGAGCTTAGTTCTCTTTCAAAGGAAGAATTTATTGAGCCAGCTGTTACCAGAAGTTGTCCGTTGAGAGAGTTTTCAGCTGTCGGCCCCTTCATGAATTGCCTCAGCTTCTAGTTACCCACTGTCTGCAAGGAAGGCCCTTCTGGAATAGCCAATATCCAATGACTACTTCAGGTTGAGCTATAAGTGGCCAACCTGATGGGCCTTTTTAGCAACAGAGATCCTCATAAGGTCAGCTGAGACTGCCACTGGGCTTGCACTGCATTTTAACTTTTCCCTTTGCTCTCCTCTGCTTCCTTCCCTTCCCTTCAACAGATGTGGATCTCAAGGACACTCTTCAATAAATATCCTGCACACTGAATTCTGAATCAATGTTTGCTTCCCAAAGACTCAACTCGTGCCTCCCCCCAGAACATTTATATAATTGAACATTTATAAAATCCCTTTGTATTTTGCCTTAATCCTATATATACCTCATCTAGAGGTAAATTCATTACTGGAGGAAATTGGTAATCTCTCTCTCAGCATGTGTGTGTGTAATATATTCACATACACTATATACACACTAAATATATACACAATATACACATTAAATATACACACTATATATGCTATATACACACTATATAACATATACATACTATATATACACATGAACTATTTGTACACACACTATATACACACTATATGTATATACACACTATATATACAAACACTTTTTGTTATATACACTATCATATATATCATATATAAACACACTATATAGTTATGTATATAGTATATAAGTGTGTGTATATATGATGAACACAAGTTTTTTTTCAATTTTCTACAATCAGAAATTTTTTTTTCTTGCATATGTGTATGTTTCTCTGTAGCGTAGATAACTAAGAGTGGAAATGGTGGTTCATAGGAGGTGTGTGTCTTCAACATTACTAGAGAATTCCAAAGTTCTCAAAATGGGGATTACATACATGTTCAAATTTTAAAACACGTTGTCCAAATAATTTCTTGCCTATCTATGAACTTTGTAGTTGGATGGAAAAATTATCTTTCATCACATTAGATGCCCATTGCGCAGGAGTTAGAAAATGGCTTCGTCCCATGAGCTCTATTAATGGCATTACCCTCCTTCTAGTCCCTGAGGTAGGACATCTGTAAGCCACCTTTGGAAGGCTTTTATTATTTCATGATCGATCTTCTAATATTCACACTTATTATTGAACATTCTTTTCTCTATTTATTTCTGTTATTGTTAATTTGATGTGTCTTCTTGATTGGATTAAAGAATACTGAGATAGCTGGTGAAACATTATTTTTGGTGTGTCTGTAAAGGTGTTTCTGGAGGAGACCAACATTTGAATTACTAGATTGAGTAAAGAAAATCCACCTTCACCAATGTAGTTCCTTACTCAGTTCTTTACTGCCTAAATAGAACAAAAAGGTGGAGGAAGGATAAGTTTCCTGTCTCTCCTTAAGCTGAAACATCCATCTTCTCCTGCCCTTGGACATTTGAACATCAGAGATCTTGGTTCCCAGGCTCCAGGATTTATACTAGCTTCCCACTACCCACACCCTCCACCCCTGGCTTCCCTGGTTCTCCAGTTTGCAGATGGCATATTGTTGGACTTCTTGGCCTCCATAATCATGCAAACCAATTCCCATTATAAATCTCTTGCTCTCAGTGCCTATATACATGTCCTATATAGGTTCCGTTTCTCTGGAAAAAACTAATACAACCTCATGGCTCTCATGTAATAAGTTTGAGGTTCTGGCCTCAAACTTATTATATGAGGGACATGAGTTTGTATTTCTTACAAACATCATCAGCTTTTGTATTAACAAAAGTCTTCAGGCTATTTTGACTTTCTTAGGGCCTTGAAATTCAAAGCATTTTTACACTTGCTGTATTCAATTAGAACAAGAAAGCAAACAAACATTTTCAAAATATGGTCTTTCTAAGTTTTTCTTGAGAGAACAAGTTAAAACTGCATCTTCTCCCAGTTTCTCAGGCAATAAGTTTTACCTGGACACCATACTTTATCATTTTAGTGAGCATCCTTATCTGGGAGTCAAATGTGTTTGAGAAAAAGTACTTAGTGTCTCTGCAGACTCTTTACTACACCATTCTTGCTTTCTCTGCCATAAACAGCTCTTACTGAACTAAATCTCCTCTAACATAACAGCTCTTCCTCCCATTGCAATTAATAACCATGAAAAATCTAATATCTCTGCCTCATGGCCACTCCAACTGAAATAACTTTAGATTGCTTCTTAATGCAGGTTCAAATCCTTCCTACAAGCAGGCACATATATTTCTGCACAACTGTATGTCACTGAGGTTCCTCTGAGAAGAATATGAAATGATAGAGTATGAAAGAGATGAGGTTAAATTCTGGCTTCACTACTTAGTGTTTGTGTTGGTATAGGTACGTGAATCAAACTTTTCAAATTTTCAATTATTTTATCTGAATAAAACAACATTTTAACTTGTTAGGCTATTTGTGAGGGTTAACTGGGAAAAATCATGCAAAAGTTTTCAAAGGCGTATCTGGCACACCGTAGGCATTTAATACATGATTGTTCTGTTTCTTGTTTCTTTTCTCTTGCATTCCAGCAATAATTTCTCAGATACCTGTAACTAATTGGTTAACTCTAATTTGATTTCAACATATTTAAAATGAAATTTAAATAACAAAATATATGAGACTATTTCAAGTTTTCAAATACTTTACTGTAAATTAAAGTAACCATATTTAAATTGCTTACTTCTACTTCAAATTATTTCATTTATGTTTTTTACTTACAGGCATTCTAGTCTTGGTATCTATGTTAATATTCTTGACTTTCTCATATGCTCTGCCTACTTCTATTTATGTTCCATGTTGAATATGATATTTCCAATACACTTACATTCTTATACTTCAGTGTAAGCTCAAATATTTCTCTCACTAGTTCCAGTAAGATTTCTGGTTTCCAACACTTTGAAGATTCACCAGGTAACTTTATTATGTTTTCTCTGACTTATCCTGAAGAAAACCTATTTTTTAAGAAAAAAAATTTAATCATTGTATTTAAATATTATCAGTGCCTACTGCTGGTCATTTCAAAGTGGGACAATGCATGTATGAATATATAACACTTTGATTTTTGAGAAAGCTTTCATGACTAATACTAATTTGTTTTCACATTACTCTCTGCCCCATAGAAAACAAAACAAATGATTCAGATGGGCAGCAATATATGTATCTATGCTGTTAGAAACAAATGCGCTTCTGAGTACACCACAAAAAAGATGTGCAAACTTTTATAAAAGTACATGGGAAAAAGTGAAAAGGTTTTAAAGAAATCCACAGTTTGTCATCTAAATGAACTTTTAAAATGAGGAAGGGAGCTGAGAATACATTACATTTGTAGGTAAATGCTTCAAGAGAAAGAATGTTTATGTAATACTGAATATGCTATGGACCACATTACCATTGCAGAGCATATGTTCTTTGTAAGTAAGAGAACATAAACCCACTATATAGATGAAAATGGCGAAATTTGGAATCACATGAGAGACATGTTCAACTTCTAAACTTTAACAGATTCATAATGAACCTGCAAATTGAGAATTAACACCTGTTCTGGATCATTATCACTAGTAAAGTGCCAAGTGGAGACTTGTTTGTATGTGGGAAATGTTGTTATTTTTCAAGGTCAGCTGCTAATATGTATCATTTACATGAATGTTTCTATTAGCAGCCTCATATCAAATTAGGAGGATAAAAGTAGAGTGTGAATTCTTTGCCAATTTTTTCTGCTAGGATAAACTGGAAGAATTCTTTATCTAGACTCATGGACCAAAAAATATTTATGCTATTCAGAACAAAGTGATGGCAGAAGAAAAAATGATGCTTATTTTTTCAGCAATGTTCAGATGAAGTATATTGGGTATTGGCCATGAGCATAGCAAGAGTGTTGAAAAAGTTGTCTCAGCACTTTTCAGGAGGGATCAGAGAAGGTAAATGAGCCTTATCGATCATTTTTCTCCTTGTGGATCAGAATACTGCCAAGTACATTCTGAAGTTATAACATCCAGAATGAAATCCCATCATCAATTTACTTCAGAATATTAATGTGTCCCCCGTACATATTGATGACAGGTTTGAAAGATATAAAGGGATAAAAGTAGGAAACAAAAATAGGTCATAAAAGAAGGAAAGAGGAAAGAAGAGAGGTAGGTACCCTAGAGGTAGTGGTTTGTTTCTGTCTCTTTATGTAGTAAGCAACCAGAGGACCACTGCTCAGACAGGTACATATTGATTATTTTCAATGCCAAGTTTTCTGAGGATTAGGCTTCTATCAGAAGTAATTTAATTCTTCAGTTAATCCTAGTTGTTCATCTAGGATTTTTATAGTTTGGGGTTTTACATATGGGTATTTATTTTATTTACTTATTTTTATTATACTTTAACTTTTAGGGTACATGTGCACAATGTGCAGGTTTGTTACTTATGTATACATGTGCCATGTTGGTGTGCTGCACCCATTAACTCGTCATTTAACATTAGGTATATCTCCTAATGCTATCCCTCCCCCGTCCCCCCACTCCACAACAGGCCCCAGTGTGTGATGTTCCCCTTCCTGTGTCCAGGTGTTCTCATTGTTCAATTCCCACCTATGAGTGAGAACATGCAGTGTTTGGTTTTTTGTCCTTGTGATAGTTTGCTGAGAATGATGGTTTCCAGCTTCATCCATGTCCCTACAAAAGACATGAACTCATCATTTTTTATGGCTGCATAGTATTCCATGGTGTATATGTGCCACATTTTCTTAGTCCAGTCTATCATTGTTGGACATTTCGGTTGGTTCCAAGTCTTTGCTATTGTGAATAGTGCCACAATAAACATACGTGTGCATGTGTCTTTATAGCAGCATGTTTTATAATCTTTTGGGTATATACCCAATAATCGGATGGCTGGGTCAAATGGTATTTGTAGTTCTAGATCCCTGAGGAATCACCACACTGTCTTCCACAATGGTTGAACTAGTTTACAGTCCCACCAACAGTGTAAAAGTGTTCCTATTTCTCCATATCCTCTCCAGCACCTGTTGTTTAATGACCCCCATTCTAACTGGTGTGAGATGGTATCTCATTTTGGTGTTGATTTGCATTTCTCTGATAGCTAGTGATGATGAGCATTTTTTCATGTGTCTTTTGGCTGCATAAATGTCTTTTTTTGAGAAGGGTCTGTTCATATCCTTTGCCCACTTGTTGATGGGGTTGTTTGCTTTTTTCTTGTAAATTTGTTTGAGTTCTTTGTAGATTCTGGATATTAGCCCTTTGTCAAATGAGTAGAGTGCAAAAATTTTCTCCCATTCTGTACGTTGCCTGTTCACTCTGGTGGTAGTTTCTTTTGCTGTGCAGAAGCTCTTTAGTTTAATTAGATCCCATTTGTCAATTTTGGATTTTGTTGCCATTGCTTTTGGTGTTTTAGACATGAAATCCTTGCCCATGCCTATGTCCTGAATGCTATTGCCTAGGTTTCCTTCCAGGGCTTTTATGATTTTAGGTCTGACATTTAAGTCTTTAATCCATCTTGAATTAATTTTTGTATAAGGTGTAAGGAAGGGATCCTGTTTCAGCTTTCTACATATGGCTAGCCAGTTTTCCCAGCACCATTTATTAAATAGGGAATCCTTTCCCCATTTCTTGTTTTTGTCAGAATTGTCAAAGATCAGATGGTTGTAGATGTGTGGTATTATTTCTGAGGGCTCTGTTCTGTTCTATTGGTCTATATCTCTGTTTTGGTACCAGTACCATGCTGTTTTGGTTACTGTAGCCTTGTAGTATAGTTTGAATTCAGGTAGCGTGATGCTCCAGCTTTGTTCTTTTGGCTTAGTATTGTCTGGGCAATGAGGGCTCTTTTTTGGTCCCATATAAACTTTAAAGTAGTTTTTTCCAATTCTGTGAAGAAAGTCATTGTTAGCTTGAGGGGATGGCAGTGAATCTATAAATTACCTTGGGCAGTATGGCCATTTTCACGATATTGATTCTTCCTATCCATGAGCATGGAATATTCTTCCATTTGTTTGTGTCCTCTTTCATTTTGTTGAGCAGTGGTTTGTAGTTCTCCTTGAAGAAGTCCTTCACATCCTTTGTAAGTTGGATTCCTATGTATTTTATTCTCTTTGAAGCAATTGTGAATGGGAGTTCACTCATGATTTGGCTCTCTGTTTGTCTGTTATTGGTGTATAAGAATGCTCGTGATTTTTGCAAGCTAATTTTGTATCCTGAGACTTTACTGCAGTTGCTTATCAGCTTAAGGAGATTTTGGGCTCAGAAGATGGGGTTTTCTAGATATACAGTCATGTCACATGCTAACAGGGACAATTCAACTTCCTCTTTCCCTAATTGAATACCCTTTATTTCCTTCTCCTGCCTGATTGCCCTGGCCAGAACTTCCAACACTATGTTGAATAGGAGTGGTGAGAGAGGGCATCCCTGTCTTGTGCCAGTTTTCAAAGGGAATGCTTCCAGTTTTTTCCCATTTAGTATGATATTGGCTGTGGGTTTGTCATAAATAGCTCTCATTGTTTTGAGATACATCCCATCAATACCTAATTTATTGACAGTTTTAGCATGAAGTGCTGTTGAATTTTGTCAAAGGCCCTTTCTGCATCTATTGAGATAATCATGTGGTTTTTGTCTTTGGTTCTGTTTATATGCTGGATTACGTTTATTGATTTTCATAAGTTGAACCAGCCTTGCATGCCAGGGATGAAGCCAACTTGATCATGGTGGATAAGCTTTTTGATGTGCTGCTGGATTCGGTTTGCCTGTATTTTATTGACGATTTTTGCATCAATGTTCATCAGGGATATTGGTCGAAAATTCTCTTTTTTGGTTGTGTCTCTGCCAGGCTTTGGTATCAGGATGATGCTGGCCTCATAAAATGAGTTAGGGAGGATTCCCTCTTTTTCTATTGATTGGAATAGTTTCAGAAGGAATGGTACCATCTCCTCCTTGTACCTCTGGTAGAATTCGGCTGTGAATCCATCTGGTCGTGGACTTTTTTTGGTTGGTAAGCTATTAATTATTGCCTCAATTTCAGAGCCTGTTGTTGATCTATTCAAAGATTCAACTTCTTCCTGGTTTAATCTTAGGAGGGTGTATGTGTCCAGGAATTTATCCTTTTCTTCTAGATTTTCTAGTTTATTTGCATAGACGTGTTTATAGTATTCTCTGTTGGTAGTTTGTGTCTCTGTGGGATTGGTGGTGATATCCCCTCTATCATTTTTTTATTGTCTATTTGATTCTTCTCTCTTTTCTTCTTTATTAGTCTTTCTAGCGGTCTACCAATTTTGTTGATCTTTTCAAAAAAACCAGCTCCTGGATTCATTGATTTTTTGAAGGGTTTTTTGTGTCTCTCTTTCCTTCAGTTCTGTTCTGATGTTAGTTATTTCTTGCCTTCTGCTAGGTTTTGAATGTGTTTGCTCTTGCTTCTGCAGTTCTTTTAATTGTGATGTTAGGGTGTCAATTTTAGATCTTTCCTGCTTTCTCTTGTGGGCATTTAGTGCTATAAATTTCCCTCTACACACTGCTTTAAATGTGTCCCAGAGATTCTGGTATGTTGTGTCTTTGTTCTTGTTGGTTTCAAAGAACATCTTTATTTCTGCCTCCATTTCTTTATGTACCCAGTAGTCATTCAGGAGCACGTTGTTCAGTTTCCATGTAGTTGAGTGGTTTTGAGTGAGTTTCTTGATCCTGAGTTCTAGTTTGATTGCACTGTGCTCTGAGAGACAGTTTGTTATAATTTCTATCCTTTTACATTTGCTGAGGAGTGCTTTACTTCCAACTATGTGGTCAATTTTGGAATAAGTGTGGTGTGGTGCTGAGAAGAATGTATATTCTGTTGATTTGGGGTGGAGAGTTCTGTAGATGTCTATTAGGTCTGCTTGGTGCAAAGGTGAGTTCAATTCCTGGATATCCTTGTTAACTTTCTGTCTCGTGGATCTGTCTAATGTTGACAGTGGGGTGTTAAAGTCTCCCGTTATTATTGTGTGGGAGTCTAAGTTTTTTTGTAGGTCTCTAAGGACCTGCTTTATGAATCTAGGTGCTCCTGTATTGGGTGCATATATATTTAGGATAGTTAGCTCTTCTTGTTGAATTGATCCCTTTACCATTATATAATGGCCTTCTTTGTCTCTTTTGATCTTTGTTTGGTTTAAAGTCTGTTTTATCAGAGACTAGGATTGCAACCCCTGCCTTTTTTTGTTTTTCATTTGCTTGGAAGATCTTCCTCCATCCCTTTATTTTGAGCCTATGTGTGTCTCTGCATGTGAGATGGGTTTCCTGAATACAGTGCACTGATGGGTCTTGACTCTTTATCCAATTTGCCAGTCTGTGTGTTTTAATTGGAGAATTTAGCCCATTTACATTTAAGGTTAATATTGTTATATGTGAATTTGATCCTGTCATTATGATGTTAGCTGGTTATTTTGCTTGTTAGTTGATGCAGTTTCTTCCTAGCCTCGACGGTCTTTACAATTTGGCATGTCTTTGCAGTGGACGGTACCAGTTGTTCCTTTCCATGTTCAGTGCTTGCTTCAGGAGCTCTTGTAGGACAGGCCTGGTGGTGACAAAATCTCCCAACATTTGCTTCTCTGTAAAGTATTTTATTTCTCCTTCATTTATGAAGCTTAGTTTGCCTGGATATGAAATTCTGGGTTGAAAATTCTTTTCTTTAAGAATGTTGAATATTGGTCCCCACTCTCTTCTGGGTTGTAGAGTTTCTGCCGAGAGATCAACTGTTAGTCTGATGGGCTTCCCTTTGTGGGTAACCTGACATTTCTCTCTGACTGCCCTTAACATTTTTTCCTTCATTTCAACTTTGATGAATCTGACAATTATGTGTCTTGGAGTTGCTCTTCTCAAGGAGTATCTTTGTGGCATTCTCTGTATTTCCTGAATTTGAATGTTGGCCTGCCTTGCTAGATTGGGGAAGTTCTCCTGGATAATATCCTGCAGAGTGTTTTCCAACTTGGTTCCATTCTCCCCGTCACTTTCAGATATACCAATCAGACATAGATTTGGTCTTCTCACATAGTCCCATATTTCTTGGAGGCTTTGTTCATTTCTTTTTATTCTTTTTTCTCTAAACTTCTCTTCTCACTTCATTTCATTCATTTGATCCTCCATCACTGATACCCTTTCTTCCAGTTGATTGAATCAGCTACTGAAGCTTGTGCATGCATCACGTAGTTCTCATGCCATGATTTTCAGCTCCATCAGGCCCTTTAAGGACTTCTCTGCATTGGTTATTCTAGTTATCCATTCGTCCAATTTTTTTTCAAGGTTTTTAACTTCTTTGCCATGGGTTTGAAGTTCCTCCTTTAGCTCGGAGTAGTTTGATCTTCTGAAGCCTTCTTCTCTCAACTTGTCAAAGTCATTCTCCATCCAGCTTTGTTCCATTGCTGGTGAGGAGCTGCGTTCCTTTGGAGGAGGAGAAGTGCTCTGATTTTTAGAATTTTCAGTTTTTCTGCTCTGTTTTTTTCCCCAGCTTTGTGGTTTTATCTACCTTTGGTCTTTGATGATGGTGACATACAGATGGGGTTTTGGTGTGGTTGTCCTTTCTGTTTGTTAGTTTTCCTTCTAACAGTCAGGACCCTCAGCTGCAGGTCTGTTGGAGTTTGCCAGAGGCCCACTGCAGACCCTGTTTGCCTGGGTATCAGCAGCAGAGGCTGCAGATCAGCGAATAGTGGTGAACAGCAAATGTTGCTGTTGATCGTTTCTCTGGAAGTTTTTCCTCGGAGGGGTACTCGGCCGTGTGAGGTGTCAGTCTGCCCCTACTGGGGGGTGCCTCTGAGTTAGGCTACTCGGGGGTCAGGGACCCACTTGAGGAGGCAGTCTGTCCGTTCTCAGATCTCACGCTGTGTGCTGGGAGAACCACCACTCTCTTTAAACCTGTCAGACAGGGACATTTAAGTCTGCAGAGGTTTCTGCTGCCTTTTGTTTGGCTATGCCCTGCCTCCAGAGGTGGAGTCTACAGAGGCAGGCAGGTCTCCTTGAGCTGCAGTGGGCTCCACTCAATTCGAGCTTCCTGGCCACTTTGTTTACCTGTTCAAGCCTCAGCAATGGTGGGCACCCCTCCCCCAGCCTCACTGCCACCTTGCAGTTTGATCTCAGACTGCTGTGCTAGCAATGAGCGAGGCTCCGTGGGCATAGGACCCTCCAAGTTGGGTGCAGGATATAATGTCCTGGTGTGCCATTTGCTAAAACCGTTGGAAAAGCTCAGTATTAGTGTGGGAGTGACCCGATTTTCCAGGTGCCGTCTGTCACCCATTTCCTTGGCTAGGAAAGGGAATTCCCTGACCCCTTGCACTTCCTGGGTGAGGTGATGCCTCGCCCTGCTTCGGCTCATGCTTGGTGCACTGCACCCACTGTCCTGCACCCACTCTCTGACACTCCCCAGTGAGATGAACCCAGTACCTCAGTTGGTAATGCAGAAATCATCTGTCTTCTGTGTCGCTCATGCTGGGAGCTGTAGACTGGAGCTGTTTCTATCCGGCCATCTTGGAACTGCCTCTACATTTGGGTTTTTAATATACTTTGATTTAATTTTTGTATATGGTGAGAGATAGGAGTCTAATTGTATTCCTCTGAAATCATGTTCTTTGAGGCAACATGGATGGATCTGGAGGTCATTATCCTAAATGAGCTAACTCAGAAACAGAAAATCCAATATCAGGTGTTCTCACTTATAAGTGGGGGCACAACAGGTACACATGGACATAAAGAGGGAAGAATAGACTGTGGAGATTCCAAAAAGGGGAAGGGTGGTGGCGGGGGATGAAGGTTGAAAAATTTTCTACTGCATACAATGTTCAATTTGGGTGATGGGTGCACTAGAAGCCCAAACCCCACCATTATACACGTAATAACCATGTAATAAACAAGCACATGTACCCCCTGAATCTAAAATTTAAAAACACTACAAATAATTTGAGAGATTCATGTAGGTATTAATAAATAAAATGCATATTGCTAACATTCCAATGTTGCATATTAAATAACAATATGATTGCATTTATTAAAGCAATTTTCATTTGCAATTTTTCAATGTTTAATCATATCTCTGCTGTTTCTAGATTCATTGATGAAATCAATAGAGATAGCTCTGCTGTAAAAAAATTGTCAGTTAAAGAATCTTGTACATTTTTACAGTCCTTTAGGGATTAAATCCTTTGTTTCAATCTTAACTTTGTTAAAAGTTTTATTAACTTCAAGGTAGCCATATTCGTGATCTTCAACATTATCTAGTCCAGTTTGGAAGCACAGCCTGAATAAAACATATTTACTAGAGAAAACTTAATGATTTTTGATGTGAAAAACACTCTGATTGTAGCTGTAGAAATAAGGTCCTTTAGTGATAATCAAAACAGTCTATGGACAAACATTTATTGTGTCAAATTTATTATTTCAAACCTTTTAAAAATATGTACCTTATACAAGGCAATTTGATAAACATTTTGAATGATGTGGACATATAAAATATGATCACTGATCTTAAAGGGGTAAAGTCTTATAGAGGAAATGATACATATATCTGAGCGATGACAGTTCAAGGTTAAAAGCTTTAAGGAACATGAGAAGCAGAATGATAAATAGGTATGGGAATTTAGAGAAGATATGAAGTTTATGGGAGGGCCCATGGGAAGAAAAAAATTTAGCTTCTGGAAATGATGGGTAAGCAAGCTTTTAAAATAATATTTCTTTAGGAACACAAAGCACACACTAAAGTAAAATGAGCAAAATGAGGGTAAAGGAGAACTTAGCAGAAAATAATTAAAGCCAGAAAGAAGGGGCTGGTTATTATGAGTGATCACACTGCCCGCACCTTTCCCTCTGGCAAATCCAGAATCTCCTTTTCTGGTCTCTACTTGCTTTCCTGCTGCATTCTTCTTCTCTTCTTCTTTGAGAAGCAATTGTCAACCCCCTTCTTCAAAACCGCCTCTCTAAATAAGAAGTATGATTGAAATAATCCAGCCTGCCAACCCATATTGGTTGAATATGAAAATATATTTTGCGTTGCTGAAAACGTCTTTGTTTCTTATGAGACCTTTAATTTAGGGTTTAAAAATACCAGTAAGGTTCAACTATAATATGTTATAGTTGAAGTAATTGGCCACGTGTTTTGACTTTCTTTGTCAAAATTAACCAACTCAGAAGCTTCAGAGTGGAATCAAATATTGGTTTGGGAAGACAGAGGTGTGTGTGTGTGTGAGAGAGAGAGAGAGGAAAAGAGAGGAAGAGAAATAGATAGAAAAGAGGCATGCCTCCTTCTTGTTCTATTATTTTTCACACATTTGCTTATTCAAAGCCTTTGCATTTATTGCAATTTTAATTTCATGTGTTTATTGACTTTTTTTCTGCTGGGCTTTCTGATTAAATAGTAAGTTTGCTTATTAACCATTTATCATCAGAACACGACATAGTACCAGACACGTAGGAGTTCATTAATTACTTGCTAAAAAAAAAGATCTCCAATTAGGTCCTGTAATGTTTTTGATGGTTTACCTTGAGATTCAGAGGGTACTACTGCCAGAATATATAAAGAAAGAATTACTATTTGTTAAAAATCCACCATGTGTCTCTACTGTGTATTTTTACACTTATGTAATCTTCCTAAAAACATGTTAAGGATAAAATATGATATATCAATTTATCATTTTTCCCCAATGCATAAGTGGAGCTCAGAGAACCAGAAAAATGTTTCTGAATTATACCATGAATAAAAGGAGCCACAATTCTTGGATTTCAAGCTCACATCACACTTGGTAAAAGTCCATTGTATTCTGTTGATTTCCAGAGATTAATGAGAAGGCAAATCACGAGGTAGATAAATGTGATTTCAGTAGATCAAAAAGATGTGAAGAGATGTGAAGTTAATACCACTGTAATATTTGTACATTAGGCTGGATATATAAAATTTTCATTTTTGTTTTTGTAAAAACTTGTGAATATCACTGCTTTCTGTTAATTCAACTTAGTATTTTATTACAGTCCTAGAATCCTTTTTATTATCATATACTTCTTCCAAATGCTATGGTCTAAGAGGAGAGCATGATGATGAGTTCTAAGCTGTGGCTGTGCTAACGACTAACTGAAATAAAGTGGAAAGGATCACTAGAGTCATGGGTGTCAAGGCATTGTTAAGTAGCACATTGTGAGGCTCAATAATCTGGATATTAATACTTCTAAGAATACTAGCAAGCTACTTATAATGAGATAGCTTTAACTGAGGGTTTGCAGTCAAGAAAGTTAAGAAAGAAGGTACTCTCTATTTCAGATGTGTGCATTTAAATATATATAATGTTTATATACACATACATACACACATATACATATATAACAACTGTCTAAAACTCTACCATTCAAGCCTTCAACTATTTATTAGTTATAAATCACCATATATTTTTCTAATGCTAGGTAACATCAGCTGTGATAGAAAGTTGGGGTGATTGCACATTTTTATTTTTTAAAAATTTGTTAGGTTGACAACATTTGAAATTTGTGTGAAAAGGATTTTGTACTATATTTAAATGACTTTTGTAAATAGTCATCCCCTATCTACATGGCACTGCTAATTGTAGCTAAATACAGAAAAAAAAATACATATGCTATTAAGGCAAATTTCATTTAAAAGAGATGCATTGTATCCAATTGCGGGTATTAATAATTTCTGTCATTTATTATCATTGGTTCTCTTTCACTCACATCTACAAAGTCTCAACAGAACATTGTCATTAAATTACAAAACATTCTGATTCATTTGTTGGATGAGTTTGAAGTGAAACATAAGTATTGGTAAATTAGAAATTAAGCATTATAACTATCATATTTGGTATTTCCCCACAAGGAATTTTTTTTTGGAGGGGAGGGAAATAATTTTAGACTTACAGAAAAATTTCAAAAATGGTTCAGCATTCCTGTACATTCTTCATTCAGTTTTCCCCATTATTTGCACATTACACTAATGTGGTACAAACTAAGTTTTGTCAACGCTAATAACCAATATTGGTAATGATTATTTAACTATACTACATACTTTATTTATATTTCCATTAATATCCTCTTTCTGTTCCATGATCCAACTGAGGTTACTACATTGCATTTAGTAAGCATGTCTTCCCAGGCTACCCTGGTCTGTGATGGTTTCTGTTTTTCCTTGTTTTTCAGGACACTGACAATCGCAACTAGTGCTGTCCAAGTATCCTGGAGAATGTCCTCCATTCTAGATTTGTCTAATAGTTTTCTCATGATTAGTCTGGGGTTATAGGTTTGTAGAAAAAAAGTACCAAACAGCTGAAGCACTCTTCTCATCATATCATATCAGGATGGGCATGATATCCACATGACATTACTGATTAATGTTAGTTTTTGCCAGTTTTCTCCACTGTAATGCTACTTTTCTTTTCTTTCTAAACTTGATTCACTGGAAATAAATCTTTTGTTTAATCCATCTTCAAGAAGAAAGGGGTTTAAGACTTGTCATCATTGCATACTTATTTGTAACAAGACTACCCTACATCTGTCCTGGAAAATATTCAGATCCACCCTCATTTCAGTATCCTGTGTATATACACACATAAAAATATATATTATTATACACAAACACACAATGCACAACACCTCCATGTGATTCACAATTTGGGCATAATTGGCATATGGAATAATTGACATAGTCCAGGTAGAGTCATTTCTATTGACTCTTAAGACTGCCACGGGAAAATATGTATATTTATATAAATCCTTCATGGAGTATCTGAATCTCTCAATAGATAATTTTGAGTCTACCACAAAGCCCAAGCATATTGTCCAGAAAAAACACAGAAGCTTTGTTTAGAAATATAAGTCTCCTTCAGATTTTGGCAGTGCAATCAACAAAAAAGCAGTTCACCTCCTGTGAGAAACGTTGAGACCAAGGATAATTTCATGAATAAAATCTTTTCTTGAAACCCCTTTCCCAGTCTGAGCCGAGTAAGGCCATCTTCTCCATATCCCTAACATCTCGTGCAGCACCCTCCATGTTCTTCTGGAATCACTGGTGTTTTATTTCACCAAGTAGACTCTGAGCTCCTAGAAGGAAGTGATGTGGTTTTGTTTATGTCTCCATGCTTAGCTCTTGACACATAGCAAATACTGAGTTGTATTTATATTCATTGAATAAATAAACCAATATCCTATGAAATTTCCATTAGAAAAATTTAAGACTCTACACAAAAATAGTGTTTATATTTAGAATCAATATCTTTAAATTCATTATACAATTTTATCACTCTAAAACACAGTTAATAAGTTTACTATAGCAACACATCTGATTTTGATCACTGCTGCCTAGGATTTTTTTTTTTAACTCTCTGGCAGTGAACATCGTCTACTCTTCATGTTCCACTGACTTCTTCTAAACTTGAAGTCTAGATTGCAGCCCTCAGCCTGTACTGATTTTAGTTATGCTCCATTATCTGAAAATTAATGCACAGCAACTGTGTTGGGCTCAATGAATCTACCTACTTTGCAGTGTTCCTCTCCAGGAATCTCATTACCTCCCTGTCTCTGTGAAGTCAGTAGCTGCAGGAAGCTTCTGCTGCAGATCAAAGTTCATTCAAGCCTGTTATTCTGTCTATGGTTGCTCCTGCCTTGAAGACACATTATTCTCTTCTTCATTTGTTTTCCACACACAGAAAATGCTGATATTAAATATTGAATAAAGGGAGTTTACATTATATTTTCCTCAAATTTCCCTTTATTAGAGTGGTGCTAATAATAAATATATATTTTGTGAAATAAAATACAGTGCTAAATAATAGACTTACAATAGTTCATTTAGATGCAAAATATAAGGGGACATATAGATTTTAAATTTCATATATTCCATTTCGCAACTAATGGTTGACTACCTTTATAAGATTCCAGATAAAGTAATTTTCTACTATTTAGGTTCTCAAAAATGAGAACTGGAGGTTGCCCTCAGAGCAGGGTGGCCAAGTAGAAACCTTTACCAATCATCTTCCCTACAGGAACACCAAAATGAACAACTATCCACACCAAAAAAAAAAAAAAAAAAAAAAAAATCTTCATAAGAACCAGAAAATCAGAGGAGTGATCACAGTAACTGGTTTTAACTTCATATCACCAAAAGAGGCACTGAGGAGGGGAAGAAAGACAATATTGAATTGCTGATGCCACCACTCCCTTAATCCCCTGGCAGCAGCCACATATCATACAGACAGAATCTGTGCACTTGAGGGAGGGAGAGAGCAGTGATGGTGGGGCCTTGCATTGGAACTCAGTGCTGTGCTATCATAATGGAAAGTAACACTAGGCAAAACTCAGCCAATGTGCACAGAGGGAGCAACTAGACTAGCCCTAGCCAGAGAGGAATTATCCACCACAGTGGTTGGAACCTGAGCTCCAGCAAGCCTTGCCACCATGGGGTCAAAGTGCTCCAAGGTCCTAAACAAACTTGAAAGCCAGTCTAGGCTGCAAGGACTTCAATTCTGGGGCAAGTCCTGGTGTTGTCCTGAGGGACACACAAACCAGTGGGACACCAGGGGTACTTGTATCACCCCTCCCGCAACCCCAAGCAGCACAGCTTGCAGCTCCAGGAAAGACTCCTTACTTCCACTTGAGAAAAGGAGAGGGAAGAGAAAAGAGGACTTTGACACACAACTTGGATATTAGCTCAGCCACAGTAGGATAGAGCACCAGGCAGGGTTTCCATTCCGGGCCCTAGCTTCCAGATAACATTTCTAAACACACCCTGAGCTGGAAGGGAACCTGCTGCCTTGAAGGGAAGGACCCAGTCCTGACAGGATTCATCATGAGCTGGCTAAAGAGTCCTTGGGTCCTGAATAATTAGCAGCATTACCCAGGCAGTACTTGCCATGGGCATTGAATGAGACTCAGAGCTGTGCTGGCTTTCAGGTGTGACCCAGCACATTCCCAGCTGTGATGGCTAAAGTGAAGAATTCCTCTGTTTGGGAAAAAGATACGAAAGAGTAAAGGGGACTTTGTCTTGCATCTTAGTTACCAGTTTGGCCACAGTGGGGTAAGTAGGGTACTACGTGTGCTTTTGGGGTCCCTGATTCCAGGCCTTGGCTCTTGGACAGCATTTTTGGACTTGCTCTGAGCCAGAGAAGAGCCTGCCATCCTGAAAGGAGAGTTTCAGGCCTGGTAACATTCACCACAAGCTGATTGAATTGCCCTCGGGCCTTAAATGAACATCAGTAGTAGCCAGACAGTACTCACTGCAGGCCTGGGGTGGTGGTGTCTGTGGGTAGTGACTCTTCTGCTTGTGCAAATGGGAGGAAGAGTGGGAGGACTTTGCCTTGTGATTTGGATGTCAGCTCAGCTGCAGTGGAATAGAGCACCAGGTAGACTCTCCTAAGGTACCTGACTCCAGGCCCTGGCTCACAGATGGCAGCTGTGGACTCACTTGGGATCAGGGAGAAATCACTGCCCTGAAAGAAAGGGCACAAGCCAAGCTGGCTTTGCCAGCTGTTGATTGTAGAGCCCTAGGGCCTTGAGAAAACATAGGCAGTAGCCAGGCAGTAGTTACCACAAGCTCTGAGTGAGATCCAGTGCTGTGCTGGCTTCAGGACTGACCTAGTGCAGTCCCAGTTGTAGTGGCCACAGGGGTGCTTGTGTCACCCCTTCTCCAGCTCGTTACCTCAGCAGAATCCATTTGTTTGGGAGAAATAAGGAAGAGAACAAGAGTACATCTAATGATCTAGAGAATTCTTCCAGATTTTATACAAGACCACCAAGGTTGTACCTCTACAAGTCTGTAAGAACCAAAGCATTACTGGATTTTGGGTGACCCCCTAATGCAGATACAACTACAGTGAACAAATACATAGATCATAAAATCTGAGTCCCTTTGAATACTACCTGGAAAGCCTTATCAAAAAGGATGGGTACAAATAAGCCCAGACTTCAAAGACTTCAATAAATGCCCAGACACTGACTAACATCCACAACCATCAAGATCATTTAGGAAAACATGACATTACCACGTAAACTAAATAAGCCACCAGTGACCAATCATAAAGAGGCAGAGGTATGTGAGCTTTCAGACAGAGAATGTAAAATAGCTGTTTTAAGGAAACTCAAAGAAATTTAAGCTAACACAGAGAAGAAATTCAGTATCCTATCAGATAAATTTGACGAAGAGATTGAAATAATTAGAAAGAATCAAGCAGAATTTCTAGAGTTGACAAATGCAATTGACATACCAAAGAATTCATTAGAGTCTCTTTACAGCAGAATTGACTGGGCAGAAGAAAGAATTAGTGAGACAGACAGAAAGAATTGAAGACAGACTACTTGAAAATACACAGTCAGGGGAGATAAAATTCAAAAGACTGAAAAAGAATGAACACACCCATGATATCTAGAAAACAGCCTCAAAAGGGAAAATCCGAGAGTTATTAGCCTTAAAGAAGAGACAGAGAGATGAGTTAAAAAGTTTAATTTAAAGGGATAATAAAAGAGAACTTCCCAAACCTAGAGAAAGATATGAATATTCAAATATAAGAAGGTTATAGAACAACAAGCAGATTGAACTCAAATAAGACAACCTCAAGACATTTAATAATAAAAATTCCAAAAGTCAAGGGTAAAGAAAGGATACTAAAACAACAATAAACAAGAAACAATTAATGTATAGTGGAGTTCTAATACATCTGACAACAGATTTCTCAGTGGAAACATTACAGGCCAGGAGAGAGTGACATGACATATTTAAAGTGTTAAAGGAAAAAAAATAAAAAAAGCTTTTACCCTAGAATAATATATCTGGTAAAAATATCTTCCAAACAGGAAGGAGAAATAAAGACTTTCCCAAGCAAACAAAAGCTGGGGGATTTCATCAGCACCAGACCTGTCCTACAAGAAATGCTAAAGGGAGTTCATCAATCTGAAAGAAAAGAACATTAATGAGCAATAAGAAATCATCTGAAAGTACAAAACTCATTGGTAATAGTAAATGCACAGAGAAACACAGAAAATTATAATATTGCAATTGTGACATGTACACTACTAATGTCATGAGTAGAAAGATTAAAGATGAACCAATCAAAAATAATGACTAAAACAACGTTTCAAGACACAGACAGTAATAGGAATTAATAGAAACAATAGTAATAAGATATGAATAGAAACAACAAACTTTAAGAAGTGGGGGAAGAAAGTTAGTTTTTATTATATTTTTCTTTGCTTTTTTGTGGTATGTTTATGCAAGCAGTGTTAAGTTGTCATCAGTTTAAAATAATAGATTCTAAGATATTATTTACAAGTCTCATGATAACCTCAAATCAAAAAAACATATAAGAAATATACAAAAAATAAAAAGGAAGAACTTAAAACATACCACAACAGAAAATCACCTTCATTAAAAATAGGGCAGGGAAGAAGGATAGAAGAAAGACCACAAAACAACTAGAAAACAAATAACAACATGGCAGGAGTAATCATTACTTATTAGTAATAACATTGATTGTAAATAGACTAAACTTTCCATTCAAAAGACAGAGTGGCTGGATAGATTTAAAAAAAATAAAACAAGACTCAGGCATCTATTGCTGACAAGAAACACATGTCACCTATAAAGACACACATAGACTGAAAATAAAAGGATGGAAAAAGATATTCCATGCCAATGGAAACCAAAAAAGAGCAGAAGTCGCTGTCCTTATGTCAGACAAAATAGATTTCAAGACACACACTATAAAAAAAAACAAAGAAGGTCATTATATAATGACAAAAGGGTCAATTCAGCAACATGATAAAACAACAGTAAATATATATGCACCTAACACTGGAGCACCCATATGTAAAGCAAATATTATTACAGCTAAAGAGAGATACAGACCTTAATACAGTAATAACTGGAGAGTTCAACATCACACTTTTAGCATTGGACAGATCATCCAGACAGAAACTTAACAAAGAAACATTGGACTTAATATGCACTATAGACCAAAAGGACCTAGTAGATATTTATAGAACATTTCATCCAATGGCTGCAGAATACACATTCTTTTCCTAAGCACATGGATCAGTCTCAAGGATAGATCATATGTTAGGCCACAAAACAAGTCTTACAACATTCAAAAAATTGAAATTATATTAAGTATCTTCTCTGACCACAATGGAATAAAACTAGAAATCAATAACAGGAGGAATTTTAGAAAGTGTACACACATGAAAATTAAACAATTTTAATTTCCTGAATGATCAGTGGGTCAATGAAGAAATTAAGAAATTAAAATTTTTTTTGAAACAAATGATAATGGAAACACAACACCAAAACCCATGGGATACAGCAAAATAGTGCTAAAGGAGAAGTTCATAGCTATAAGTGCCTATGTCAACAAAGTAGAAAAAGTTCAAATAACCTAAGAATGCATCATAAATAACTAGAAAAGCAAGAACAATTCAAACCCAGCATTAGTAGATGTAAAGGAATACTAAGATTAGTGAATAAATAAATGAAATTAAAATAAATAAAACAATATAAAAATCAATGAAATGAAAAGTTGGTTTCTTTTTTTTTAAAGTAAAAATTGTAAAGTAAACCAGACTAAGAAAACAGGAGAAAAAACCCCAAAAATAAAGTAGGAGATGTAACAGGAAACATTGCAATCAATACTGCGGAAATTCAAAGGCTCATTAGAGGCTACTATGAGCAAGTATATGCCAATAAATTGGATAACCAAGAAGAAATGGATAAATTCCTAGAAACATACAACCTACCAAGATTGAACTATGAAGAAATCCAACTCCCAAATATACCAATAACAAGTAACAAAATCGAAGTTGTAATAAAAAAAATCTCATAACAAAGAAAAGCCTGGGACCTAAATTACCAAACATTTAAAGAACTAACACCAATCCTATTCAAACTATTCCAAAAAATAGATAAGGAGGGAATAGTTCCAAACTCATTCCGCAAGGCTAATATTTCCCTTTTACCAATACTAGACAAAGACACATCAAAAGAGAAAATGACAAGCCAGTATTCCTGATGAACATTGATGCAAAAATCCTCAAGAAAATACTGGCAATCTGAGCTCAACAACACATTAAAAATATCGTTCATCTTGACCACGTGGGATTTATCACAGGGATGCGAGGATGTTCAACATGTACAAATCAATCATTGTGATACATCATATCGACAAAATAATGAACAAAAACCATATGATCATTTCAATTGATGCTGAAAACCCATTTGATAAAGTTCAACATCTTTTCATAATAAAAACCCTCCCAAAACTGTATATAGAAGGAAGATATCTCAGCACAATAAAAGCTGTACATGACGGATAGTACCATAGTGAATGGGGAAAAACTGAAAGCTTTTTCTTTAAGTTCTGGAACCCAACAATGATGCCCACTTTCACCACTGTTTCTGAACAAAGAACTGAAAGTCTTCGCTAGAGCAATCAGACAAGAGAAAGAAATAAAGGCATCCAAATTAGAAAGGATGAAGTCAAATTATCCTTGTTTGCAGATTATACAATCTTAAATTTGGAAAAACCTAACGATACCACCAAAAAACTATTAGAATTCATGAATAAATTCAGTAATGTTGCAGGATAAGAAAAATCAACATACAAAAATTAGTAGCATTTCTATACACCAATGGCGAAAAATGTAAAAGACAAATCAAGAAAGTAACATCATTCACAAACTTTCAAACTATAGATACAAATATAATTAAATAACTATAAATCAACTTATCAAAGAAGGAAAGATCTCTACAATGAAAACTATATAACATTGATAAAAGAAATTGAAGAGGACACACACAGACACACACACACACACAAGATATTCCATGGTCATGGATTGTAAGTATCAACATTGTTAAAATGTCTATACTACCTAGAGCAATCTACATATCCAATGTAACCTATTTTAAAATACCAATGATATTCTTCACAGAAATAGAAAAAAAAGCTAAAATTTATATAGCCCCACAGAAGACCCACAATAGCCAAAGCTAAACTGAGTAAAAAGAACAAAGCTGAAGGAATTACATTAACTGACTTCAAATAATACTAGAGCTATTGTAACCAAAACAGGATGATACTGGTATAAAAGAAGACACGGACCAATGAAACACAATGGAGAACTCAGAAACGAATCCATACGCCTACATAAACTAATTTTTGACAAAGGTGCCAAGAGCATACATTGGGGAAAGGACAGACTCCAATACATAGTGCTGAGAAAACTGGATATCCATATGTAGATGAATGAAACTAAACCCTCTATCTTTCACTATATACAAAAATCAAATCAAAATGGATTAAAGACTTAAATCTAAGACCTCAAATTATGAAACTGCTAAAAGAAAACTCTGGGGAAACTTTCCATGGCATTGGACTGGGGAAAGATTTCTTGAGTAACACCCTACAAGCACAAACAACCAAGGCAAAAATAGACAAATGAAATCACATTAAGTTAAAAAGCTTCTGCACAGAAAAAAAAGTGAAGAAACAACCCATAGAAAACATTTGCAAACTATCCATTTGACAAGGGATTAATAACATGAATATATAAGGATCCCAAACAACTCTATAGGAAAAAAAAATCTAATCCAATTAGAATTGGGCAATAAATCTGAATAGACACTTCCTAAAAGAAGACACAAATGACAAACAGGTGTATGAAAAAATGCTCAATATCATTGATCATCAGAGAAATGCAAATCAAAACTACAATGAGATATCTCATCTCAGTTAAAATGGCTTTTTTTCCCCCAAAAAACAGGCAATAGCAAATGCTTGAGGAGGTGTGGAGAAAAGGGAAATCTTGAATATTGTTTGTGGGAATATAAGTTAGTACAACCCCTATGGAGAACAGTTTGGAGGTTCCTCAGAACACTAAAAATAGAACTTTTATATGAGCCAGCAATCCCACTGCTAAGCATATACACAAAAGAAAGATAATCAGTATATTGAAGAGATACTCGCACTCCCATGTTTATTGCAGCACTATTCCCAATAGTCAAGATTTGGAGGCAACCTAAGTTTTCTTCAACAGGTGAATGGATAAAGAAAATGTGGCACTTATACATAATGGAGTACTATTCAGCCATAAAAAGAATGGGATGCTGTTATGTGCAACAACATGGACAAATCTGGAGGTCATTATGTTAAATAAAATAAGCCAGGCACAGAAAGACAAGCTTCACATGTTCTCACTTATTTGTGGGAGCTAAAAATTAAAACACTTGAATTCTTGGAGATATAGTGTAGAACAATGGGTACCAGAGGCTGGGAAGGGTAGTGAAGCAGGGGAAATGGGGATAGTTGATGGGTACAAAAATATAATTAGATAGAATGAATAAGATCTAGTATTTTGTCCCACAACAGGTGATTACAGCCAACAATGATTTACTGTACATTTCAAAATAATGAAAAGACTGTAACTGAGCTGGGCACTGTGGCTCATTCCTGTAATCCAGCACTTTGGGAAGCTGAGGCTGGAGAATCACTTGAGGTAAGGAGTTTGAGACCAGGCTGGCCAATGTGGTGAAACCCCGTCTCTACTAAAAATACAAAAAGCCAGTTGTGGTGGTACATGCCTGTAGTTGCAGCTTTGAGAGGCTGAGGCTGAAGGATCGCTTGAACCTAGGAGACAGAGGTTACAGTGAGCCGAGTTTGCACCACTGCACTTCAGCCTGGGCGACAGAACAAGACTCCATCTCAAAAAAAAAAAAAAAAAAAGTACAACTGGATTGTTTATAGCATGAAGAAAGGATAAGTGCTTGAGATGATGGAATTATGGACACTCCACTTACTCTTATGTGATTATTACGCATTGTATGCCTGTATCAAAACACTCACGTACTCCATCAATATATCTATGTATCCATACGAGTTAAAAATTTAAAAAAATGTTTTAAGAGAACTGTTTCCATGTTCAAAACATGTGCTTAATTCTAAGAATTCTAAGAGGTGAGGTTCCTATTTTATGAGAGAAGAATTCAGTGAACACAATGTGTACATGCACCTCCTAAGTGCATGGAGATATAACGAAAATATAATAGATGTCATTAATATTAATATATAATTAGTTGGAACTACTTTTTTTTCCCAAAAAAAATGAGCCAGCTAGAGCTATTGTAATCCTAGATTTTTAAGATAACTAAATATTTTAGATTTCAAGAGCAGGGTGCTGCTGAACTATGAAAGGCCAGAAGCAGAGCCTAGATAATTGTCAGGAGCCTGGGATTCCAGAGAGCCAAAAGGCTGTGTCATTCTTCACTCTCTGAAAAGCTGCTTTCTCTGCTATTTAGTTTACACAGGGAATGAAAGGTAGAAAGCACACAGTTTCCTGGCTTACATTACCAATGACCTGCATGGTTTGTGTCAGACATCCTCTCTGTTCCAATCAACCATGTTCAAGAGGAGGGGCTACTTAGCACAAATGTAGGTAATTGAAATAAACCATTGTGTGTGAGAGAAGAAATTAAGGGCATTATTTTTAGCTGGGCATATACTCTGTGAAATCATTACTACAATGTTGAAATTATAACGGCTCTTGATGCTTCTGGCTGGATGGAACGTTGGCCCTTACAAAGTTCTTCTTTCCAAGATAATTTAGGAAGCCCTCCAGGAGTGTCTTAGCCCCGTCCATGAAAAAAATTATGGTTCCCCTGCTTTTTTGAAGTCAGCCAGACTAGAACTATGTGGCCACTGGCTTCCATAGCTCCATAGAGGTGCCAACCGCAACAAAAGGCCATTGCTTCAGCAGCTCTCTGCTGTTAACCATCACAGACACAACTTTAATCCTGATTAAGTTGAAGTTATCCCATCATCATTGATATTAGCATTAGCCAAGCAGTGATATGGCAGCCCCTGGTCCTAGTGCCATTACAAGGTAATGCTCTGAATCAGACCAAGGTGTTTCCACTGGTACAGCTCTCCAAGGCCCAGATCTCTGCTTATTCATCGTGGCTACTAATACTCTTATGAAATGCAAAAAAGAATTTTCCCTCCATATCTTCTTTTTCTCCTTGGAGAAGGGTACAGCAATGGGTTCAGTGAAAGACATTTTCATGTTTACCTATACAGTCTTTTCTTTTTATCTCCTTAGTGTGCCATTATCGTTCCAGAAAGATCACATCTCACAACATGAAAAATGAAATATTCCATAATTCCAAAAGCTACATGGATTCACACTGTTGTGTATATTCCCTGTCCACTTCTTTTTCTGTGTTCTAATATTTTTATAAATATTGAATGATACCATGAATATGAAAGTGCTTGAAATCTATTGTGTTACATAATCATAAATATTTTTATGAGAAATTTCCATCAAGACTGTATCCTCTGTGTCCATACCCAATAATTCAATTTTGCTTTCCAATGTTAGATTAAAATTTGTCTCCTCCCTACTTTGTTGGGAGGCTACTCATCAAACTTTCCTCTGAAAAGTCTATGGTAATCCTAAGACAGGGAAGGCTCTGGGGAGTAGGAGCTTCCACATTCCTAGAAGCTAGAGAGAATATTTACATTTAGATCTTACTCTTTTCTTCCATATCTCTCCATTTGTTTCTATATCTATGAATTTATTGCTAATAAAGTAAGTCATAATACTTTTCTCATAATTTATTTCTGTGAACCGAAGATAGGAAACTCCTAATTTAGAAATTTACAACCATCACACATGCAGATACCAATAATAAAATCTGAAAAAGGACAAAAAAGAGAAAACAAAAAATGTAATAATACAAATATGTTCAATATCACTGGCAGTAAATAAAATCTTTACTATGAAATCAGCAAAACAAAATATCATAATATTTGATGATGGCAAGTATGAATGAGGCTATTATCTACTATTTGTTAATGGAAGTTTATTCAATTTTTTCATGAAGCAATTTGGAAATATGTGCCAAGGGCCTCTAAATTGTTCATTTTTGAACTGATACTTTTAGTTGAATAACTCACTTCTAGGGGAAAAAATCCAAAACCTGGCCAAAATATTTATGCTAATACAGTATTTGCATAGAAAACATTTGGAAACCAAATGAAATCTTCAACAATAGAGGAACGGTTAAACAATTGTGCTCAATCCATGTTATGAAATATTGATCAAACAGAATTATTTTTACAAAACATTTCAAGGAGATAGAAAAGTTATCTGGAATACATGGTGAGAGATTATAAAAATACAGCTTCTACATTCATATAAAATTTCACTTATTCATATTTCAGTCATTATTGAACACCACAATATACGTAACTTTTGAGTACATTTCACGTGTTGCCCAACTTACTTCTCTAAATAATACTATCATGTAAGTACAACCATGCATCACTTAACAATGGGGATATATGCATTTCTGAGAAATGCATCCTTAGGCGATTTCATTATTGTGTGAACATCCTAGAGTGTACCTACCTAGATGGTATAGGTTACTACACAGCTATGCTATACATTACAGCCTCCAGGCTACAAGTCTGTACAACATGGTACTGCATTGAACACTGTTGGCAATCATAACACAGTGGTAAATACTTGTTTATCCAAACACATATAAACACAGAAAGGGTAATGTAATGTAAGATGCTATAACATTACAACAGCTATAGTGTCATTAGGCAATAAGAAACTTTCAGCTCCATTATCATCTTATGGAACAACCTCATATATGTAGTCTGTCCTTGACTAAAACGTTGGTACAAGGTACATGACTGTTTTATCAAAACCATTTAACTTAGTTTCAGAAAGACTGGCAATTTCGTTCCAGAAAGTTTCACCATAGTGGCCAATCTAATCATTGGCAAACCAGTGCAGTATTCACACTGAGAAAGTTTCAATATTAAGTTGTCCTTATCTGTCCTGGTTGGTGTGACAGTTAAGTGTCAACTTGATTGGATTGAGGGATGCAATGGAGAACCCTGACTAATGCCAATTTTGATACAGGAGTGGTTCTAGAGGAACAGAATATTAAGGATGGAGTTCTTTTTGTGCTTTTAGGGTTTCTGGAGTTCGCTGCTTAATATGATTAAACTAAAAAATGCTAAGGACTCTACTTCTAATAGCATGGAGAACACTGAGAGTCCTTGGCATGAGCTGTTTAGAGAGTTATGCAAAATAAATGCATTTGACTCTCCTGATTCACTGCTTATGAGAGGCAAGGAGTTTAGTGACTCTATACATAATAACTGACTGTATGTGGAGAACCAAGGAATATAATGAAGTTGGTTGTTTGCTCCTAAGTTCACTGGAAAAGGGATGAAAGAAAATGAACTCAGGGATTCTAACTCCCAGCTTCAGAAGCAGATACTGAGCCTCAAATCTGCTAAGGTTGCTGAGTGAGAGTCTTATCTCCTGTAGAGAAAGAGGTAAAATTGTGGAAAATCAGACACAAGTTCTTATCATGTGAGCAGCTGACCTGCAATGAAAAGTGCATGCACAGCCTCACCAGGTGTCTGCTGTTAAAGTGAGGACATTGATTGGAAAAAATGGGACCTTACAACTTGGAATGGGGATGTGTGGGAGGACCTTGATGAAGCTGGGGATACTGAGTTGTGAACTCTGATGAACCTTTTTTTGCCAGAAGAAACAGCTTTCCCACCCCCAGTAGTGGCAACATCCCCTCCCTGACCCACGCTGCCATCAGCCTTTCCACTTTTGTCCGAGGAGATAAACTCTGTGCTTACTAAGGAAAGGATGATAGCCTCCCCTGAGGCAGTTGCCAGGCAGGATAATGTTGATTTTCTTCAGGAGCCACCTCTAACACTCCTGTTTGCTTCTAGACTTATAACTAGACTAAAGTCCTGGCAGGCCTCTAGAGGTGAAGTTCAGAGCGTGACCCACACGTGAAAAGAAGTGCTTGAGTTTTCTAATTTATAGAAGCAGAAATCTGGAAAACAGACATAGGAATGGATATTAAGGGTACGGGATAATGGTGGAAAGAACAGAGATGGATCAGGCTGAATTTATTGATTTGGGCCCACTAAGCAGGGATTCTGCATTTAATGTTGCAGCTTGGGGAGATAAAAGTGTTTCTAATCATTTATTTGCTTGTTAGCTGAAATATGGATTAAAAGATGGCCCACTGTGAGTGAGCTGGAAATGCCTGATCTCCCTTGGTTTAATGTAGAGGATGGGTGCCAAAGGCTTAGGGAGACTGGGATGGTGGAGTGGATTAGTCACTTTAGACCTACTCATCCCAGCTGGGAGGGTCCAGAAGATAGACCCTTGACCAATGCTTTGTGAAATAGATTTGTGAGCACAGTACCTGCATCTTTGAAAGAGCCCTGTAATTGTTCTTCTCTGTATGTCAGATCTAACAGTGGGAATGGCAGTCATTCAACTACAAAATTTAAATACAATGGGAATAATTGGATCCCGAAGTGGCAGGGGCCAAGTGACAGCACTAAACCGTCAAAGGCAAGGTGGGCATACCTACCATAATGGACAGTGGAAGCAAAGCAGCAATCGGAATAGTCTCACTCCTGGAGAGCTCTGGCATTGGCTAATTAATCATAGAGGGCCTAGAAGTGAAATTGATAGGAAACCTACTACATTCCTACTTAATTTATATAAGCAGAAAACTTCTGGGTCGAGTGGACAAAACACTAATTTGAATCATAAAATCAGAGAACCACATTCCCTCAATCAATTTCCAGACTTAAGCCAGTTTACAGACCCAGAACTCCTTGAATGAAGGGGAGGCTAGGTCCCCTTGAGGAAGGACCCCAATACACTACCGACAATTTATGCTGTTAATCTTTCTCCCATCTTTCCCCAAGGAGACCTCCAGCCTTTTACCAGGGTAACTGCACTGGGTAAAGGGAAATTATCAGACATTTCAGAAACTACTGGACACTGACTCAGCTGACATTGATTCCAGGGCACCCCAAACATCATGGTGGTCCTCCAGTTAAACTAGAGGCTTATGGAGGTCAGGTAATTAATGGATTTTTAGCTCAGGTCCAACTTACAGTGGGTCCAGTGGGTCCCTGGACTCATCCTGTGGTCATTTCCCCAGTGCCAGAATGCATAATTTGCATAGACGTACTTAGCACCTGGCACAACCCCCACATTGGCTCCCTGACTAGTAGGGTGAGGGCCATTATGGTGGGAAAGGCCAAATGGAAACCGTTAGAGCTGCTCTACCTCGAAAAATAGTAAATCAAAAACAATATCACATCCCTGGAAAGATTGTGGAGATTAGTGCCACCATCAAGGACTTGAAAGACGCAGGAGTGGTGATTCACATCACAACCCCATTCAACTCTCCTATTTGGCCTGTGCAGAAGACAGATGGATCTTGGTTAATTATAAGCTTAACCAAGTGGTGACTTCAATTGCAGTTGCTGTACCAGATGTGGTTTCATTGCTTAAGCAAATGAACACATCCCCTGGTACCTGGTATGCAGCCATTGATTTGGCAAATGCCCTTTTCTCCATTTCTGTCCATAAGGCCCACCAGAAGCAATTTGCCTTCAGCTGGCAAGGCCAGCAATATACCTCTACTCTCCTACCACAGGGGTATATTAACTCTCTTGCTTTGTGTCATAATCTTGCTCGAAGAGACCTTGATTGCTTTTTTGCTTCCACAAGATATCACACTGGTCCATTACATTGATGATATTATGCTGATTGGATCCAGTGAACAAGAAGTAGCAGACACACTGGACTTATTGGTGAGACACATTGGACTTAGTGTGTGCAAGAGGATGGGAAATAAATCTGACTAAAATTCAAGGGCCCTTTACCTCAGTAAAATTTCTAGGGATCCAGTGGTGTGGGTCCTGTTGATATTTTCCTTCTAAGGTGAAGGATAAGTTGCAGCATTTGGCCCCGCCTACAAACAAGAAAGAGGCACAACTCCTAGTGGGCCTACTTGGATTTTGGAGGCAACACATTCCTGATGTGGGTGTGTTACTCGGACCCATTTATTAAGTGTCCTGAAAGGCTGCCAGTTTTGGGTGGTGTCCAGAACAGGAGAAGGGTCTGCAATGGGTCCAGGCTGCTGTGCAAGCTGCTCTGCCACTTGGGCCATATGGCCCAGCAGATCCAATGATGCTTGAGGTGTCAGTGGCAGATAGGGATGCTGTTTGGAGCCTTTGGGAGGCCCCCAAAGGTGAATCACAGAAGAGGCCTCTAGGATTTTGGAGCAAAGCTCTACCATTTTCTTCAGATAACTACTCTCCTTTTGAGAGACAGCCCTTGGCCTGTTACTGGGCTTTGGTGCAAATTGAACGTTTGACTATGGGTCATCAAGTCACCATGTGACCTAAACTGCCTTTCATGAACTGGATGCTTTATGACCCATCTAGTCATAAAGTGGGTCATGCACAGCAGCATTCCATCATCGAATGGAAGTGGTATATATGTGATTGAGCTCGAGCAGGTGCTGAAGGCACAACTAAGTTTCAGAGGAAGTGGCTCAAATGCCCATGGTATCTACTCCTGGCACCCTTCCTTCTCTCCCCTGCCTGCACCAGTGGCCTCATGGGTAATTCTCTATGATCAGTTGACAGAGGATGAGAAGACTAGGGCCTGGTTCACAGATGGTTCTGCATGATATGCAGGCACCACCCAAAAGTGGACAGCTGCAGCACTACAGCCCCTTTCTAGGACATCCCTGAAGGACAGTGGTGAAGGGAAATCTTCCCAGTGGGCAGAACTCTGAGCAGTGCACATGGTTGTGCACTTTGCATGGAAGAAGAAATGACCAGATGTGAGATTATTTGCTGATTCATGGGCTGTAGCCAATGATTTGGCTGGATGGTCAGGGACTTGGAGGAAGCATGATTGGAAACTTGGTAACAAAGAAATTTGGGGAAGAGGTATGTGGATGGACCTCTCTGAGTGGTCAAAAACTGTGAAGATATTTGTATCCCATGTGAGTGCTCACCAAAGGGTGAACTCAGCAGATGAGGATTTTAATAATTAAGTGGATAGGATTACTCATTTTGTGGACACCACTCCGCCTGTTTCCCCAGCCACCTCTGTCATCGCCCAATGGGCCCATGAACAAAGTGGCCATGGTGGCAGGGATGGAGGTTACACATGGGCTCAGCAACATGGACTTCCACTCACCAAAGCTGACCTGGCTACAGCCACTGCTGAGCGCCCAATTTGCCAACAGCAGAGACCAGCACTGAACCTTCAATATGGCAACATTCCTAGGGGTGATCAGCCAGCTACTCATTGGCAGGTTGCTTATATTTCCATCATTGAAAGCGCAGAGATTTGTCCTCACTGGAATAGACACTCTAGATATGAGTTTGCCTATCCTACACACAATGCTTCTGCCAAGACTACCATCCGTGGACTCACAGAATGCCTTTTCCACCGTCATGGTATTCCACACACACCATTGCTTCTGACCAAGGCACTTACTTTATAGCTAAAGAAGTGCGGCAGTGGGCTCATGCTCATGGATTTCACTGGTCTTACCATGTTCCACATTATCTTGAAGCAGCTGCATTGATAGAATGGTGGTATGGCCTTTTGAAGTCACAATTACAACGCCAACTAGGTGACAATACTTTTCAGGGCTGGGGCAAAGTTCTCCGGAAGGCCATGTATGCTCTGAATCAGTGTCCAATATATGGTACTGTTTCTCCCATAGCCAGGATTCACAAGTCCAGGAATCAGGGGGTGGAAGTGGAAGTGGCACCACCCACCATCACCCCTAGTGATTCACTAGCAAAATTTTTGCTTCCTGTTCCCATGACATTACATTCTGCTGGCCTACAGGTCTTAATTCCAGAGGGAGGAACATTCCCACCAGGAGACACAACAATTCCATTAAACTGGAAGCTGAGATTGCCACGGGGACATTTTGGGCTCTTCCTACCTTTAAGTCAACAGGCTAAGAAGGGAGTTACAATGTTGGCTGGGGTGACTGACCCAGCCTATCAAGATGAAATCTGTCTACTACTCCATAATGGAAGTAAGAAAGAGTATGCCTGGAATACAGGAGATCCCTTTGGGGCTTGTCTTAGTATCACCATGCCCTATGATTAAGGTCAATAGGAAACTACAACATCCCAATCCAGACAGGACTACAAATGGTCCAGACAGACCCTTCAGGAATGAAGGTTTGGGTCACTCCACCAGGAAAAAAAAACACGACCTGCTGAGGTGCTTGCTGAAGGCAAAGGGAAACAGAATGGGTCGTAGAAGAAGGTAATCATCAATACCAGTCACAACCAAGTGACCAGTTGCAGAAAGGAGAACTGTAATTGTCATGAGTATTTCCTCCTTCTTTTGTTAAAAACATATTTGTTCATGCATACACTTGTACAAGAAAATATCTTCATTTTATTTCCTTTTTCCATTATCATGTGATTTAAGATTTACTGACTTCACATTAGCATTTAAGTGTTTTTAAATGCTAATAGCATTTGGATTGGGGATTGGTGCCTTTCCAGTTGTATGAAGGATAGTTGTAATATGTTAGGCATAATTATGACCTTATAATTCTCTTTATTTGAAGATTATGTATGATCTCAGGAGGTGTGTATGGGTTCGAGTTGACAAGGGGTGGACTTGTGATGGTTAATACTGAGTGTTAACTTGATTGGATTGAAGGATGCAAAGTATTGATCCTGGGTGTGTCTGTGAGAGTGTTGCAAAGGAGATTAACATTTGAGTCAGTGGGATGGGAAAGGCAGACCCACCCTTAATTTGGGTGGGCACAATCTAATCAGCCACCACTGCGACTGGGATAAAAGCAGGCAGAAGAACATGAAGAGATCAGACTAGCTTAGCTTTCCAGCCTACGTCTCTTTCCCATGCTGGATGCTTCCTGCCCTCGAACATGGACTCCAAGTTCTTCAGCTTTGGGACTCAGACTGGCTTCCTTGCTACTCAGCTTGCAGACGTCCTATTGTGGAACCTCGTGAATGTGTGAGTTAATACTCCTTAATAATCTCCCCTTTTTATATATATGTAGCCTATTAGTTATGTCCTTCTAGAGAGCCCTGACTAATACAGTTGGCATGAGGGCCTGCAGTATAAATTCATAGATTAGGCTCATTATTCCTTTTTTGTCCCATATTGCAGTGCCCTGATCAAGTACCTATTATGAGTCATAAAAGCAATATCCCTCTCTACCCAAAAGTATGACAGAAGATAAGGCATCTTAGGCAAGCATAGTGGTGGTGAAATAGCTATAAGTAAGTTTTTTTTGCATATACGTTGTAGTTATATTAGTTACAACAAAGTTCTTAGACATTCTAATAACTCTACTATTTAACATAAGCCCCAGAGATTCCTCATGATGTTTCCTACTCCTTGTGAAGGATAGAAGAATCATTTTCTCACAAATAAACCTATAAAAATGAGATAATGACCTAAACCAAAGAAATATATATACATTCTTGGGTGTGTAAGTATACATATGAGTGCACACACATACACCTATATATATATACACACACATATATATGTAATATATTGTATACATTACATATATACAAATATATATACATATATATTTACATATATAGATTCACTGAATATATATGCATACTGAAATCAGGGGAAATCAATGAAGCACATTTTTTGGATATGATATCAATATATACAGATAATAAAACAGTCCCAAACAAACTGATAGATAGGCTAAATGCTGAAAGTGTTTTCTCCTTCACTAAGAAAGGTATACTATTTAAGAATTGCTAAATGTATTACCTTCATAAATTAGACTACTTATAGCAGATATTCTACTTTCTGTGTTGTACTACTCAGAATAGTATTTAGCAATAAATTACTCTCTGGTAGAAATCTCCTGTAGGCTTTACTTGTTAGAACTTTTAATTAAATTGCTAAAAGCAAACAATAACCCCCACCATATCATATGAGACTGTTCATTCCCCAAGACAATGAATCTAGCTTCCGTTTTTAACTGAAATAACCTCTCAACAAATATCTTTTTGACTTTTTTCTCATAAAAATAATAATAATAAAGAGAACTCTTCCAGAAAAAAAAATTCTGCTGTAAAAGTAAGGATATGAAAGAAGAATATTTTCTTCAGAAATATTACTAAAGTTTTCTGTCACCTAAAACCCGCTTTCTAGTTTCAAGTTTTATGTCACCACATAACTTGAAGTTCCACATTATTTGTGTTTTCCATTTGTATAATAAGGAAAATTTAATAATTCAAAGAAAGGTCACTGAAAAAGTAATTTAGAATTGAGATCTCAATGCCCAGGCAAAGCACAATTCACTGGGTTAAGCTGTCCTTTGAAAAATGTGACTGAAAATACCATACAGAATACCAAACATGATCACAGTATCAGATCTTCTTTAAGTTGACAAATGATATTCTTTTAGGATGGAAATTAGTTTTCGTCTTCTGACATATCAGCCCTTTATTCCGTCCCATATTCTCTCCAATATTCATGTCAGGTTTGTCCTCCACTAATGAGAAGGTAAAAATTATTGTAGTTGAATATCTGGCTTAAGAAACAAGTTTTCTACCTTTTACCCAGGTTAGTACTGAAGGTGGTGTTGGCAAAAAAGTTACATAGCTCTTCCTATTTAAGTTGTTTTTCATTGATAAAATTATAGAGGACTGTCAGAACAAACAAACTAAAGCATAATTAACTTTAAATAAATTAAATTCACAGGTTGGAATAGCTTTTCTTTTATTCAAAACTGCCTGCACCAGGTCTACACCAGTCATTAGCTTCAGTACTATTCAAGAATACCATCTCTAATAAACACAAAAACCCAAGTAAATAACAAAATAATAAATGTAAGGCAAAAACATATAACAAATTCAGGCATTTTAATTATATAGTTACTACTTAAGATAAATAATTTCATTATTTATTAAGCAACTAACAACATGATATTCTTTAAAATATAACATATTAACTAGGAAACTGACAAAACCTAAATAGGACTACAAGATTTTAATTTACTTTTCTCAATAGATCAAGTAGACCCAAATTTACCAAGTTCCTAAATAACACACATATCTCCTGTGAACCTTGAAAGAGCCGATCCTTCCAGATGAATCTTGAGTGGCTAAATTGGCCTATATTCAAAATGGGGTTGAGTGGCCATTTGCTGACCAGACGTCACCCATGTACTCTGCGTTCCTGGAAAAAAAAACCATGCTTAAGTAGCATAGGAACTTTCATAGCTGTCTGCTCTTGTTTACATAGTCTAGATCAAAGGCTGCTGGAAAGTCCCATTTCACCACCTAGACCTAACCAATAGACTGCAACCTGTGATCATTCTTAATGTCAGTGCACCTTTATTTTGTACTGAAGGCTGCAGCTCTGTTTTGCAAACTGCTCACTGGAATCATCTCTTTCTTTAAAAAAAAATCTTTTCAGTGGATTTATTAACACTATAAGCACAAATACCTGTGTACGTGTGTACATATATGTAGGGGTGTGCACAAATACATATATACACATATATTTATGCTTTACTCTGAAAAATTTAATCACTCACTGGTTTATTTGTTAAAATTTATGCCTTTATTCTATTAATGTTTTGAGGAATCTACTATGTGCAAGTGATTCTAGGCTCTAAAAATGAAGTATTGAAGAGGATAGATGAGTTACTGCTCTTATGAAGCTTGAAATCGGTGGGTTAAAAAGATAACTTGTATACAAGTTAACAAGTAAGATTATGACTGTGTGCTATTGTGGAAATAAAGAGGCAATGTGACATAACTGTGGAACCAAATGTCAATTAAGAAACTATGACCTATTCAAAAAATGGTGCTGAGAAAATTCACCAACAATTTTTTTTTCTGTGTTTATTTTTTTATTTTATTTTTTATTATACTTTAAGTTTTAGGGTACATGTGCACAACGTGCAGGTTAGTTACATATGCATACATGTGCCATGTTGGTGTGCTGCAGCAATTAACTCGTCATTTAACATTAGGTATATCTCCTAATGCTATCCCTCCCCCTTCCCCCCACCCCACAACAGGCCCCGGTGTGTGATGTTCCCTTTCCTGTCTCCATGTTCTCATTGTTCAATTCCTACCTATGAAAAAATTCACCAACAATTTAAACAAAAGTTTAACATCTGCCTCACATTATGCACAAATTCTGTGTGAAGTGCTAAATTAGAAAATTAGAAAAAATAGAAAATCTTTAGAAGAAATATAAAAAAATGTTATTTTGGCTTCTAGCTAGAGGGGTAAAAGGAATAAAATTATATATGCAAATATTTCCCTGGTAATATAAACTTACAATTTCTAAAGGAAAACAATACCATAGAAGTTTTTTGTTATATATTAAAGAGATAAATTTTAGTGCCAAGTATTCATAAAGAGCTAGACTGAATCAGTTAAAATAGAATGTTAGGAAACAGGCAAAAGTTATGATGAAGGAAATAAATATAAATTGCTGAAAAATATTTGAAATTATGTTCAAATCCAAATCAGTTATTTTATAATAAATATCACACACAAACTTGAAGAAAATTCTTGAGAAGATATGAGATGAAGGGATGTTTACAGGGTTTTATGACAGCTTTGAATGATCAATTTTGGAGCAGCAAAGAAGGAATTTTCAGAGTATTTATATTATGAAGATCTTTTTAAAACTCACCTTGAATATATCACTAAAAAATTATCCATGAATTTCTTTCATTCTCTTGCCAATACACTTGAAAATGTTCAATCTTAGAAAATAGGATCATGCAACAGCCTCTGGACTATGAAACAGTGAGAATATATACTTAGAAGTAGATTCTCTAGGAACATTGGTTTCTCTTGTGGAAGAGCAGGGTGACCTGGTTCCTAAGCATGCAACAGAAGAAAGATAATAACCCAAAAGAAAATTAAGATCTTTAAAAAATATGCTGTAGATGGCAAGTGCCAAAAGTAGTCAATGTTTATGGTGCCTTTCCTTTCTTCCTACACTTACGGCTTCCAAAATGCTCTATTTACGATACTAAAGCTCTTTCTCAACCCTAAGAACACTTTGCCCCTTCAAAGTGAGACAAGCCGAAGTCTTAATGTTGCTATAAACAATGTTAAAAGCTGTCCATTTCTCTTTCGCTTTTGCAATTCATTTATTGTTTTTCTTCTGTGAATTAAGTGGTAAATATTTTCTTTTATTCTGCAGAGTAATTGGTTAATACCTGAATCCACCAACACATCTTGTATGCCATAGTGTAAGAAAAGAAGATGAGAAATAAAATTTAAATATATATAAATGTAAGCAAAAGAACAAGAAAGGAAATAGAGGTCCTCTGTAGTCCTAAATTTGTCACATGTTAATATATTGTAGCTGTTTTATTAATCATTTTCTTTCTTCATCATCTATTGCATTATAGTTTTGCCCTTGGCCAAACCTCTTATTCAACATTTATTTACATATTCAGATCAAAATGAAGAATAATTTATGTGTCATTAGCTGAATGCCTGTTTTCATATGATGATTGGATTTTCTGTAATGAATAGAAGCTTTCTTAGAGTCGCCACTTTAATACATCTGTAATAATCCAACGTCATTCTCAGATCCTGTTGTGTTATGTACCCAGTCAAATGGAGATTGAAATGAGAATGCAGCAATAAATGCACTTCTTGTTTTTTTCTTTCTTTTTTTTTTTTTTTTTTTGCATCATTCAAGTCAGGGAATAGAATATTATTGTCTTATTTTGTAATCTTCATTCTTTCATATAATATGCTTCCTATTTTAGAGCATTTGTTTTTTGCTGTTCCCCTGGGAAAGCTCCTATCTCAGATGGCTTAATCCTCTGTGTTATTCAGCACTCCGCTTAAATGCCACTTCCTCAGAGAGGACTTCCTTGGTCATCCTTTCAAAAGCTGTACCTATTGTTTATTCCTTGCCCTATTCTTTTTTCTTTATAATATTTAGCACTACCTGAAATTATATATTGTCTGTCTCTTTTATTAGACTATAAACTCAATAAAGATAATGTTTCATTAAATTTACAAGTGAATTAGAATGCCTAGATTGTGGATAGGGCATGGTTGCTTACAAAATGTGTTCCCTAGATTAGCAGCATCAGCATCAACTGGCAACTTGTTAAAAATGTACATTTTGGGTTCCAACCCAGACCTACTAGGTTATAAACTCTGGGAGTGGCCTCAGCAGTCTCTGCTTTAAGCAGTTCTCCACGTGATTCTGATGCTCTCTAAAGTTTAAAAACTCATGTCATAGCAATGGCTGGTGCTCAGTAAATATCCTTAATGGCAACTTCACAAATCAGGAATTCATTGGGGAAATCTTCTCAGTTGCTGAAGTTATCTATTTCAACTCTACAATCGGTAACTGGAAAATAATCCCAGGAAGGGTTTCGAGTCCTGTAGGATTTTCCAAGGTATGAATGAGGGTTAAAATTTCACTGATCATTTGATTGACCTTGTAAGTTCCTACATTGGTAGGGACACCTCACTAGCACTCTACCTACCCTGGAATTTGTGTTGGTCTAGATCCAAATACAGCATTTCTTAAAAGACTTGGTTTTCCTGTTTTATGGGACAGACACTCATACAAGAACAGTCACATGTATCTGAGATTAGAGTACTGATAATACACACTTGTATTGTTACAGAAGTGTTCCTCCTTAGGAGTACTCAAAATCTCCTCTCTAGCTGTGCCTGAGTTGTAGACAGACTCAAGAGTGGGAATGGTTTAAATTTAAAGATATAAAGATAAAAATACAAAGATGAAAAGATACATAAATCTATATAATTTTATACTACTGTGGCAACTCAGTTGATTCCTCTTTTATTTATTTATTTATTTGCATTACAGGTTTTTAATTTGAATTTTATAAGATACTTTTTGTTCCCAGGTATCTCCTGACTATTCACCATAGCTAGAATTTTCTTATTTTTATGGATATTTAGTTTTTAAGTAAAACAAGTTGACTCAATGACTCTTTGATTAGAGTGATATTTGACTTGAGTGATAAAGTCTCTCTTTGATTAGAGTGATGGAATCAGCTGGAAACTAGAAAAATAAATTTAGAAAGTAACCGGAAGGTATGCTCTGCCATTTTGGGATTTTTAGCTATCTTTGCATTAACTTTGAATAGAATTCAAAATACCTGGGAAAAGAGTGCCAGATTGGATTAGCTTACTTCACCCTTTCAAGATAAGGAACTCAGGGAACATTGAATTATAGTACCACCAAGAGTAAAAGAATGAGAAAGAGTTCGTTTCCCAAAACGAATTTCACTGCAGTTAAGAAAATTGTTGCTTGGTAGCCCAAAACAGCAAATCTCCACTAATCTTGTTGTTTGGTGTTGACTACCGGGCACAAAGCCAAATATTTGAGCATATTTATACCTTTGAAGAGCTGAGTCTAGATCAACTTTTTTTCCATGGCGTTGCTGGTCAGAAAGTATTTGTTTAACTTTGAAAGAGAAGGAAAGCAATATTGCTCGGTACATAGCTCACTTTTTTTCCTTTCAAAGTTCTTTAAAAGCATTAATGCATTAATTTTCACCAATACTCCAAGAAAGAAGAAAGTGTTATTATTCTCATTTTTCAAGTGAGTAAAGGAAGACAGAAAGAGATTAAGTAACTTGCCGAAGCATCAGGTCCAGATTGGAATTTGTGAATTTAAGCAAGTTTCCCTGTAGTAGCACTTTCCCTCAGTAAAAGCAAGAGGTAGGGGCTAGGGGGTTGGGGGGGTGGAGATTGCAAATACAGAGCTTTTTTCTGCAAATCATTTTCAGCTTGTCATCAAAATTCTGATTTTGCTCCTTGAATACACTAGCAGTAGGTATGGCAAAAAGTGTCTGCCAAATATACCACAGAATTGTAACACTATCCTTTGGTTCAATTTCTATTGGCACCTTTTGAGAAGCCCCGAGGCCATTTCTGCTGTGTCACAGAGCTCCAGTACAGAATTCCCAGGAACAGATCCCCTCTGTGAAGAAGATCGCAGGTTCTCCTGCATATAGCACTTAAAAAAAAAAAAAGAGTATTCTGGCTGGTCTCGGGCTCTATGAGATACATCACCACACTGCTTTTCATTTTGGAGCTCAAAGATTCTGGAAAATTATTTTTTCATCCAGTAAATAAATCCCAAATATTTTTGGCATATTTTCCTTTAACAATAGTCTAATCCATGGGAGTTTATCATAAACATTATTAATTGGACATGCTGGCTAGCATCATGTTCTGCTTATGAGGAAAAAGTTCTATGACATAGAAAGGCACAGAGTCTAACAGATTCTCAATTAAAATGAGGACAAACATTCCAAATACAGTGAAAGAAATTTCAAAACAGTAATGATATTAAAAGTAATAAATCAAAGTGTATCCAGATAAGTCATGCCTCACTTCATCCTTGTCCTTCAATATGGATGTGAATATTGAAACAGAAAGCACTGTGATGGGTAAGAAGGTATTTCTGGTCTTATTCGGTGATCAATACTCCTTTCAATTCGCTTGCATAACCTTTCTAGTTTTCCTTTCCCATTTCTTAGAGGATTTACTCTGTGTTAGGAAATGCACTAAGTACTTTATCTGCCGAGCATAGACTCCCGTTTTTCCCCCTCTGTTCATCTCACCTCCATAACTCACCAGCCATTTGAAATTAAGTAAGTTACTCAATCTCTCTATGCTACAGTAAACTGTAAACTGGGAATGATATTTATGATTATCTCATAAGATCTGCGAGGAAAATAACTTAGATAATGCTCTTGCCAAATTTCCAGCACATATTAGGTGTTAATTTTACGTTAACTATTGCAGTTAAGTTTCATGATAATTCTACAAGTAGTATTGTATTTGTCATTTCAAAGATGAAGAATTTTGAAAAGGTTAAATAATCCATAGCTCCTTGATCTCATTTGCTTGCACCTAAATCTAGGCTTCAGTTTTTTTACCCTTATTCTGATTATCTTTGTTACTGGAAAGGGATCCCGATCCAGATGCCAAGAAAGGGTCCTTGGAGCTCGGGCAAGAAATAATTCAAGGTGAATCCATATAGTGAAAGCAAGTTTATTAAGAAAGCAAAGGAGTAAAAGAATGGCTACTCCATAAGCAGAGCAGCAGCATGGGCTACTCGACTGCATTTATTTATTTCTTGATTATATGCTAAATAATGGGTGAATTATTCATGAATTTTCCAGGATAGGGGTGGGCAATCCCTAGAACTGAGAGTTCCTCCCTCTTTTAGCCCATATAGGGTAATTTCCTGATGTTATCATGGCACCTGCTAACAGTCATGGTGCTGTCTTTTAGCATGCTAATGCGTTATAATTAATGTATAATGAGCCATGAGGACGACCAGAGGTCACTTTCATCACCATCTTCGTTTTGGTGGGTTTTCACCAGCTTCTTTACTGCATCCTGTTTTATCAGTAAGGTCTTTGTAACCTGTATCTTGTGCTGACCTCCTATCTCATCCTGTGACAAGAATGCTTAACCTCCTGGGAATGCAGGCCAGGAGGCCTCAGCCTTATTTTACCCAGCCCTTATTCAAGATGGAGTCGCTCTGTTTCAAACACCTCTGACACCTTGATTGATCATTTTGTTTAAACTTCGTTTTCCAGCTCTGACCTCAAACCCCTTCAACAATATGGCTTCCATTTTCATCCGTGGGCTCTACCTATGATGACCTCGCCTGTATTGGTACCTGCCCCTCTACTACCAGGACAACCCTGAGCTCTGTGAGACCCAAAGATACAGCCTTCTTTCCAAACAGCCATCAATTCTTTCTATTGGAGGGGGCTAGATAATAACAGCTTCATGGGTCTGTCTATACCAATGGCTCTCTGATTTTAGTCTACATCAGAATCAGTTGGAGAAGTTGACAAAATATATTTCTGGCTTCTATTTCCAGAAGATTTGGTATATTTATGGTAAGGCTCAAGAATTTGCATTTCTAAATTTACAGAGAATGCTGATACAGCTGCTCTAGGGAACACATTTTAAAAACCATTGGTCCGGGCCGGGCGCGGTGGTTCATGCCTGTAATCCCAGCACTTTAGGAGGCCAAGGCCAGTGGATCACCTGAGGTCAGGAGTTCAAGAGCAGTCTGACCAAGATGGTGAACCCCATCTCTAATAAAATTCAGAAATTAGCCAGGCGTGGTGGCGGGCACCTGTAATCCCAGCTACTCAGGAGGCTGAGGCAGTAGAATCGCTTGAACCTGGGAGGCAGAGGTTGCAGTGAGGTGAGATCACACCATTACACTCCACCCTGGGGGACAGAGGGAGATTCCATCTCAAAAAAAAAAAAAAAAAAAAACCAAGAAAACAAAAACGAAAACCATTGGTCTGTGTGTTTTTCTCAAAAACCCCAATAAAACATTCCTGTCAGAAATATAGCTTTTTTCCCTTAAATTAAGAAATAGCCAAATCATTTATGTTAAGCTATGGTTTTTAGTGAGTTCCAGTTTTAATCAGCATTTGGACATATCAAGTACTTATTAATATTTACACTCCATAGCATATTTTACAGCTATTAATTTGAATGTTGCTAGCATGGTTAGAGTACAGTTATTTAAACTTGAAAATCAAAAGTACCTGCATTAAAGAGCATCTTTCTCCTGAGAAATTCAGTGTATTCCATACTAGAAAGTTACTTTCTCTGGTATAAAGATAAGACATTAGTTTTATTAATAATATTTGCAAAGACAAAAGTAAGAAGTTGATTTTATCATTAGTTTAAAAACTATAAAAGCACAACCTGGCACTGTTATATTTTGAAAATTTACTTCCTATAATTTAACCAGTGATTTTAGAATATTTATATTATTTTCAATCTCACTTATTTCAGTAGTTTCTATTGGGAATAGTAGGTCTATGAAAGGATTACTTGGGTAAAAGACAACTTAATGTTCAAACATATTTGGTAAATTATATACTTGGGCAGTCGAGTTTTCTATGTTTTTTAGGATTTATTGTATATACCTAATTTGAATATCATTCATTTTCAAAGCAATTCAATATAATGCACTACTTTAGTAGTTACTCAATGAATATAATTAAAATGTATTTTTGTGCTTCATAGCCTGTGCTTTATTTTAAAGAGCCATGGCAATTGTTCTGGCAAAAAACATAGTTAATGCAGATCTATAAATATTAAGATTTTAGGTAAAATTGATTTAATTATTTATAATTAAATATTTTAAAAATATTTATATTTCCCATTTCGGTATTTGACTAAATGCAGACTTACGGGATATTAGGAGCCTAAAGATATGCTAGCAACTTACAGTTACCATCATGTAAATACTTATACTTCCAGATACTGAATAATGGGTATTACATTGTGTTCAAATTTCTACTATAATTTTTTGTCTGCATAATTCTGTGAAAAGTGTATTTCCCACCTTCCTCGACCAAATTCCATGTTTTGAACTTCCTTTTTCTATCCTCTGAATTTGATCCTAACCAAATGTGTTTCTTGAATAACATGTGTACAATATTGCATTGTTAAATTAGGGAAATAATATGGGATTTAAATTTTAATTAAGGCAAACATCTGAGCCAAATGTTATGCAGCTTATTAAAGTAATATTTATGAACTGATTGTGGGATAACAGCAGTTAATTACTGCAGCTCACATTGTAAAAAATATCAAAGTCTAAGCTTTCTATAAATCATAATGAATTTTATTCACTCATTCACTCACTCTCTTGCTTACTCAATTAAAAAAAGACTGTTTTCTATAATGAAATGTGCTCTCTTAACATTAAAATGAGCGATTATAATCTAGGGTTACCTCATGCTTATCAAAAGACTATTTAACTCTTTAAATCATCTTTCTATTTCAAAAGGTCTGCTTTTTTGCCAGACTTTAAGGTCTTCTTTTCATTCATTTATTTTTTCATTCACTCATTCATCAAATTTCTGTTGAATACCAACTTTAAGCAAGGCACTATTTGAGTTGAGATAAAAGAGTAATACATTTGTCAAGAAATGACATGCACATAGTTACTCTAAAGCACACTAGGTCTTGAAGTTGTATAAGAAATAATTAAACCAAAACCAAAAGATACTTGAATTCACAGGAAGAAACTGCCTGCAGCTGGGAATGTTTAACATTTAGGTGCCACCTAAATCCTGTCATTATTACTGCAGAAATTCTATTGTACTTTGGGTCTTTAAGACATTATTCCATTTGAAAGTGCTCAGTTGATCCAATAGTCAGTGCTTTTGGGGAATTACATATAATTCCCAGCACTCCCAGCACTGAAGCTCTATTGCCTTCACAGATAAGGAAACATGGTTACAGAGATAAAAACATACAGACTTCCAATTCTCATTCTGGTGATATTCCCACTGGTACCTGCTGCCCTTTCATTAAGAGCATTTTCTGCATAAAAGACTTATGCTGGTTGCTCAGGGAAATTAAGATCAAATGGAGACCACTTTGCTGCAACCCTGAGTCTCTGGGAACTGCCTTTAAAATCTCTATAATCATGTAGGATGCAGCTTACAACAACCTATGTAATGTATGTATTAGCTTTGGTTAGAATTTGACACTGATAGTTTAAATTTCAGTCATTCCTAAGACCCATTTATGGCAATTGGTTTTGTTTAGCTATATAACATCTGTTTGATTTCAAAGGCAGTGCTCTAGTATTGCATCATTTATTCCTGAATATTTATTGAGAATAGTTTTTCAACACTATACATTTTTTACATGTAATACTAAATAATAGGAAGCTCAGTAAAGTTACTTTTGCACCAATATTTTAAACTTCATTTATTTTGGAGAAAAATAAGATATATACCTAATATAGTATTAAAACTAATTGGACTTGTTTTCCTCATACCATTTTCCTCTAGGGATTACTCCTGAGCTACTCTTTATTAATAGTAAGCATGAATGATTTAGCAGCAGAATTGGAACAAATGCATATCCCAATGTAGAGCTACATCGAATAATCCCTTTATTGGATCTGTATTTTAGCTTAAATCTCACAAGTAACAATCACACTTTTTAAAAAAAGTATCCATATTTTATATACTTTTTAAAAAAAGTATCCACATTTTATATACAATGCAAGTAATGAAGCTAGTTCAACTTCATTTCTTAAGAAACCAAAATATTTCACACTTTCGACGTATTTTGATAACCCATTGGAGGCGTGACTTAACTTTGTTTTGAGTAAACATTTAATTTACTGAAGGAACTCCAAAGCTATGATATTATAACACCATTTACCCAAATAGTTGCTCTAATGTTTTTAATGTGTCGATATAACAATGAGATATTTATAGAGATTCTACTTTTTATATTGTTTAATATGAATCAAATGTCAATTTCTTCAGCTCTTATTGAATAATGACGTATAATCTGGGGGACTTATTTTATTTACTTATAAGAGTCTTCCTTTACAAATCTTTTTAAAAAACGTACATCCATGCTGTAATCATAGAGTAATAGAATATCACTCTCACATCTTATAAATAATAATGACAGCCACTAAAACTAGTGCATAATATCAAATAAATAAACTACCTTGAGTTTTAAGTAAATTTTATTTTGATTAATAATTATAATGTTAAAACTATACAGAATGTTAAGAACACGTTTTAATACAAAGTTGTGCTAAATAGGATAAAATAAATAGTATTGGACTTTAGTCAAAAATAAGTATTTTCAAAAATAAAGTGAAAAAGCATATTATTGGAAAAATTGCTGAGATACCAGAAGACAAAAATATGTAGTCAAAGAAAATACATATTTTTAATATAGAGTATTATAAGTATTTTAAAATTTGACTTAAAAAATAACTGTTTTTTAAAGTTATTTCTAATTTAATACCTAAAAACATATTTTATATATTCAGCCATTCTTCCATTAATGGACATTTAGATTAGTTCTAAATTTCACAACATCACAATTTTTGCCAGTCTAATGGGTGAAACATTTGGGTATCTGGACTTCTGCTTCCAGGAATGGTGAACAAGATAATCTGAGCCAACCCTCCCAATGAAAACAACTTAAATACCGGGATGATTTTTATATATAGTAAATTAATGCTAATTGAATTTATTAATTTATTATATTCATTATTTTCATGTTTGCAAAATTTTAAAAGCCTGAAATATCAAACGGTGTGGTGTGAATCAGAATCCAAAAGATCATACCAAGTTAGAGTTACTTTTGTAGGAATTTGGGGAGCAGATTATATATAGAAATACAACAATGTGCATGTTTTCACCTTGTATACCATAACCTTGATAAACTCACTTATTAGTATTTGAATTGCTGTAGTTTAGATGTTTGCCCTCCTAAACTTCATGTTGAAATTTGATTCTTCATGTTGAAGGTCAGGCCTAATGGGAGGTGCTTGGGTCATGGGGGCAGATCCCTTATAAATAAAAAAACATTAAAATCGACATAGGGCTTTACGAGCTATCTACTTCTTCTTGAGTAAATGTCTTCTAATGTATTTTTCCTTTTTTTTCTAAATTATCAAATTTGATGGCATACACTTGTTCATAATATTACCTTATTAATTCTGTATCTTTAGTATCTATATAAAAGTTCCTTTTTTACTTCCGATTTTAATTATTTGAATCCTCTATTTTAATTCCTCTCATTGATTTTGTTTTCTATTGACTGATTGAAGCTCTTTTTAAAATTTATCTATCTTTCTTAATTTGCTTTTTCCTTAACTTCTTAAGGTAATTGTTTCAGACTTTTTGTCTCTTCTACCATAAGCATTTATTGCTAACACTTTCTCTCTGAACTTTGCTTTGGCTGCATCTTGCAATTTTTTATAACTTGTGTTTTTATTTTTATTCAATTCTAAATATTTTCTTTTCTAAATTTTTATATTTAAATAGCTTTGGGGGTGCAAGTGGTTTTTGCTTATAAGGATAATTGTATAGTAGTGAAATCCAGGATTTTAGTGTACTCATCACTGAATTCTGTACATTGTACCCAATAGTAGCTGTTTATCCCTTATCCTCCTCCCACCTCCCCCACTTCTGAGTCTCCAATGTCCATTATACCACTCTGTATGCCTTTGTGTAACCATAGCTTAGCTCCCACTTATAATTGAGAATATGTAACATTTGGTTTTCCATTTCTGAGTTACTTCCCTTAAGATAATCACCTCAAGTTATATCCAAGTTTTTGCAAAAGACATTACTTCATTCTTTTTGAAGGCTGAATAAGTAATCCAATAGTAGTTCATTTTCTTTATCCAGTCATCCATCAGTGGGCACTTAGGTTGATTCCATATCTGCAATTGTGAATTGTTCTGTGATAAACATATGTGTGCAGGTGTCTTTTTGATATAATGACTCATTTTCCTTTGGATAGATACCCACCAGTCAGATTGTTGAATCGAAAGATAAACCTACTTCTCGTTCTTTGAGAAATCTCCGTATTGTTCTTCACAGAGGTTGTACTGATTTATATCCCCATCAGAATTGTATAAGTGTTCCCTTTTCACCACATTTATGCCAACATTTATTTATTTATTTATTTATTTATTTATTTATTTATTTATTTTTTATCTTGAGCAGTGTCTGGGCTATTATTACTATTATTTTACTTTTAAATAATGGCCTTTCTGGTTGCATTTCCCTGATGCTTAGTGATGTTGAGCATTTTTCAATGTTTATTGGCCATTTGTATATCTACTTTTATGAAAAGTCTGTTTGTGTCATTTGCCCACATTTTCATGGGATTATTTTGTTAAGAAATTTTTGCACCTATGATCATCAGGGATACTGGTCTGTAGTTTTATTTTTCCGTTATGTCCCTTCTGGCTTGGTATCAGAGTAATAATGGCTTTATAGAATGAGTTAGGAAGATTCCCTCCTTCTCAATCTTTTGGAATACTTTCAGTATGATTGGTACCAATTCTTCTTTGAATATCTGGTAGAATTCAGCTGTGCATCCATCCAGCCTTGGGCTTTTGTTTCAGCATATTTTTAATTACTGCTTGTTATTGGTCTGTTCAGCACTTTTGTTTCTTCCTGATTCAAGGTAGGGTGGTTGTATGTACCCAGAGGTATATTCATTTACTGTAGATTTTCTAGTTTGTATACATAGAGATATTCATAGTAGTCTCAAAAGATCTTTTATATTTCTGTGGTATCAGTTGTAATGTCTCCATTTTCATTTCTAATTGAGCTTATTTGAATCTTCTGTCTTCTGTTTTGATGAATCTAACTAATGGTCTATCAATTTCATTTTTTGAAATGAGCAATTTTGTTTCACTTGTCTCTTGTATTAATTTATTTTTTGTTTTAATTAAGTTTAGTTCTGCTCTGACCTTTGCTTTTTTTTTTAATTTTTGGCCAGGGTTGGGTTTACTTTGTTTTTGTTTCTCTAGTTCCCAGAGGTGTGACAATAGGTTGTCAATTTGTCATCTTTCTATCTTTTTGATGTAGTTGTTCAACACTGTGAATTTTCCTCTTAGCATTGCTTTTGCCATATTCCCAGCAGTTGTGATAATTTGTGTTACTGTTATCATTCATTTGAAAAATTTTTAAATTTCCATCTTTCATTGTTAATCCAAAAATCATTCTGAGCAGATTGTTTAATATGTATAGTTTTGAGGTCTTCTTTTGGAATTGATTTCTAGTTTTATTTTGCAGTGGTTTGAGAAAATACTTGCTATGATTTCTATTTGTTAAAATTTATTGAGGCTTGGTTAGTAGTCTATCATATAATCTATCTTGGAAAATGTGCCAATGAGAAGAATGTGTATTCTGCAATTCTTGGGTAGAATGTTTTGTAATATCTGTTAGGTCCATTTGTTCTAGAGTGCCTTATAAGTACAGTGTTATTGACTTTCTACCTTGATGTCCTGTCTAGTGCTATCAGTGAAGTTTTGAAATCTCCCACTATTATTGTGTTGCTGTTTATCTCTTTTGTTAGGTCTAGTAGTAGTTGTTTTATGAATCTGGGTGCTCTAGAGTTAGGTGCATATATATTTAGGATTGTTATGGCTTCTTGTTGAATTAACCCTTTTATTATAATTACTTTCTTTGTCTTATTTATAATACTTTGGTTCCTTTAAAGTCCTATCTAATATAAGAATACCTACTCCTGTTCACTGTTGGTTTTCTTTTGCATGGAATATTTTTTCAAAAGACTTTTTTTGTTTTTGACCTATGAATTATTTTGATATGCTTTGTTAAATTTCCAAATATTTTGTGATGTCCCACATATCTTTCTGTTATTGAATTCTAGCTTAAATCACATTGCAGTCAGAGAAAATGCACTTTGTGATTTCAATCTTATTAAAATTGCAGGGAGTTATTTTATGGCTCACATATTTTATAGAAGAGTATTGTCTGAGAGAGTACGTAGTCATGTTGCTGTGCACCAGAGAGTGGAATTCTTTCAGGTCTTTGGGTCCAACTCAAGTCTTTCTTGTGAACACAAGGAGGGGATCTGTGAAAAGAGTTGGTCCATCAGTGTCAAGCCAAGAACTCTTAAACCTTGAGCTTTCAAGTATTATAAACCCTTATAGTAGCGAACACTTAATCTTTCAAAATTCATTTTTTTCATCTACTCTATGGTGTTTCCATCTAGTGACCATGAGACTTCATTTCTTTTATGGGATTTATGAAAAGTTTTTATTTTGTGGGCTATTCACCTTTTTTCTTATTGTTATGGTGCCTGCAACAATCTAATCTTGTTTTTTATGTACTGATCAGAAGCAGAACTGGTCCAATACACTTTCTGTAGCATTATAAAAATAAGCATTACAAAAATAAAAACCATGAATCCCTTGAAATTTTTATTAGTATTTTTTCAAATAATGTACTTTATTTCTTGCTAATTGTGATTGAATGTTTTATATTCTTAAGTTTTTAATTTTTATTTCTGCAATATAAGAAAGCTATTGCTTTTGTAATTTGTTCTTATATTTGCCACTTTCCTGGAGTGCATTATTAGATGTACAGTTGGCCCTCCATTTCCATAGGTTCTGCATCCATGGTTTCAACCAACCACAGATCAAAAACATTCAGAAAATAAAAGTTTGTCTCTACTGAACATGTACAGACTTTTTTCCCTTTTCATTATTCCCTGAACAATATAACAACTATTTACCTAGCATTTACATTGTATTAGCTATTATAAGTAATCTAAAGTTAATTTAAAATGTGAGGAAGGAGGTGCATAGGTTATATGCAAATTCTATGGAATTTTATGAAAGGGACTTGGGAATCCAAAGACTTTGGTATCACCAAGAGGTCTTGGAACCAGTTCCCCATGGATACTGAAGAATGACTGTAATAATTTATGTTTTAAATTTTTGGAACCTCTGTGTAAGTAAATTTGTAACAAAAAAGTGACACATAATTTTGTTTATAAATTTTAGTTATTTTGTATAATGTCAAGAAATAGTAGTGATGTTGAAAATTCTTGTCTTGTTTCTTATTTTAGCAAAAATGCCTCTTTGGCTTTTATCTTATGTTCAATGCCTTTTGGAGGTTTCTGACAGGTTATATATCAAATTAAATAAAACTACATATATTTCTACTTTGGAAAGATATAATTAATGGCTGTTAAATGTTAGTGCATAGTTTTTGACAGACAGGTATTGTAATTATTTTTTCTTCTATTATTATTTTAATTTAGTAGTTTATAACAATAAATTTCTAAATGTAGACTAATTATAACCTTGAGGTAAGCACTACTTGTTCAGAATGTATTAATCTTTTAGTGTATCAATATTTAAAAACAACTTTTGCTTCTTAATTTGTAAGCAAATATGTTTTCTTTTATGTAGTTGTAGTTGTAGTTTTCTTTTATGTAATTGTTGTAGCATCAAAATTTTGCTAGCAGAGTATAATGGGTTACATTGTTTTATGTATTTTTCTAGTCTCTTAATTAATTGTGTTTGTGTGTGTGTTTATATATATATATTTCCTGAGCAGAAATATTGCCTATGTATGTTCTTGTACTACCGCATTACTTGTTTATTGTAGACAAACCAGAAATAAAATAATTTGTTTGCTCTGAAACATGCCTTGATATTTACTGTTCAGGGTATGTATATATGTTCTTGTAATATGGAGGAAGCAAAATTTCTCCAGGAATACTATACTTTATTTAAAGTATTATATGTATATAATGATAAAAGTATTATGATACATATAATAATTTAGACACATTCTTATATATATTCGAATATATTTACATATATACAGATGCAAACATCGGAAAAATTTTTTTAGAAACCATCTAGAGTAACTTGTCTTATAAAGTAAAGTAGAAAATTTTTCTTTAAACACTGATGGTACCAGAGTAGTTGCTTCACCATGAAAACGTAATAAAAACATGGTAGGCAGAATGATTCCCACAGATATCCACACCATAATACCTGGAACCTGTGAATATGTTTCCTTATATGTCAATGGAAATTTTGCAGATATAATTATAGTTATAGACCTTAGGAGGAGAATATTCCGTATTGTTTGAGTGGTCTGAATTTAACCACAAGAAAACTTAAAAGAAAAAATATTATATTTATTTGTAGTCAAAGATACACAACAGGATAGACAAGGGAGAGCAGGAAGTCAAAGAGTTTGAAGCATGAGAAGAACTCAACTTGCCTTACTGACTTTGGATGTGGTGAAAGAGGGCTGCAAGCTAAAGATTATGACAACATCTAGAACTGAGAATGGCCCCTGACTAAGAGACAGCAATGAAATGGAGACCTCAGCTCTAAAAGTACATGGAACTGAACTCTGCCAATAAGGTGAATGAGTCTGGAAGGAGATTCTAACCCAGAGGCTCCCAACAAAGAGCCTAAGGCAGCTGACACCTTTGTTTTAGCCTAATGAGCTGCTAAGCATAGAACCCAGAAGAACCCAATAGAATTCTGACTTCTAGAACAATGAAATAATAAATGAGCATTGGTTTCAGCAGTTAAGATTATGGCCAGTTGTTAGCAACAGAAGACTAATACAAATGTTCAACAGATAGCTGAGGATTGTAAGAGTAGATATATGGGAAAATGATGAAATGAACTCTGCATTTTTCCTGGGTTTTCACCTAGAGACACCGTCAAGATCTCAATGGAGAAAGTAAAGCACAAGTAGTGTGTAGTAATAACAGGAAAGTGGAGTTAACAGAGATCAGCATCAGGGCTGTTGAAGTGAGTGGAGTTTGTGGAACAGACTACCAGAGAGAAGAGAGATATATGGATAAGGAGTTTCAGAAATTTCATGAGATTATTTTAGTCTTTGGCCAGTTACTAAATTGTACTTGTGCAGAACAAGATGCACGAGGGCTTAGCAGGCAACAGCTTCTAGATGTCATGAGATAAATGAAAATTCTAGAGGTTTGACAGTGATGAGAGACATGGGACATCTAAATATGTAAAAGAAAGAGAATATCCCAGGTACTCAGTTAATGGCCTACACAGATAGGTCTTAGAAATAGAAGAATAGGCACAGTGTCTCACACCTGTAATCCAAGCACTTTGGGAGGCTGAGGTGGGCAGATCACTTGAGGTCAGGTGTTTGGCCAACATGGTGAAACCCCGTCTCTACAAAAAATACGAAGATTAGCCGGGGGTGGTGGCAGTTGCCTGTAATCTCAGCTACTCAGAAGGCTGAGACAAGAGAATCACTTGAACCCAGGAGACAGAAGTTGCAGTGGGCCGAGATCATGTCACTGCACTCCAGCCTGGGTGACAGAGTGAGACTCCATCTCAAGAAAATAAAGAAAGAAAGAAAAGCAAAAGAAATAGGAGAACTCTACCACTAAAATAAGGGGTTATATAAATAGGTCCTAATAAATTATAAAAACAAATATCGAATGAATCTAGTGAATTAACTACCTGTCAGAACAAAAAAGTTAGCACCATATAAAAAAAATCTAGACATGCAAGGACACAGTATTAAAAATGTCTAGTGTATAATCAAATAAAGCAGGGCATGTAAAGAAGTAGGAAAATGGTACTAGTAATTAGGAGAAAATGTGGTCAAAATAAACCGACAAAGGGCTGACTCATATATTAAAATGAACAGGCGAAGACTTTAAAGCAGCTATTCTAAATATGTTTAAAAACTTAAAATATGTTATAACTAATGAACAGGTAAGAAACATAACCGGAGAAATAAAACAGAAGAAACTATAATAGCTAGACCTAACTGAAACGCAATGTTTTTGATAACAGGTCTCCTGAGATTAAAAAATCAGAATAAACAAACAAAAAACACACACAGATTTTGCTTAGCTTTACATGTAAATAAGGGCGAAAAGATTCAATAAACTTAGAAATAAGCCAATTATTTATTCAAAATTACATAATTTGAAAAAAAGACAGAAAAATTACACTATGAATAACATTAACACAGCCACAAACTCCTATGAGAAAATCATCCAGTGATTTTTACATATTTTTGGTGGTCCATTGTAGAAAGAAGTGAAGGAAGGTAGGAAAGAATAAAGGAAGAAAAGAAGGCGGGAAAGGAGGAAGAAAGGAAGGAAGAGAGGGAGGAAGGAAGGGAGGGAGGGAGAGAGAGAGAAATAGAGAGAAAGAAAGAGAAAGAAGAAAAAGAAAGAATGAAGAAAGAGAAAGAAAGAAGGAAAAGAAAGAAAAAGAAAGAAGAAAAAGAAAGAAAGAAATGAGAGAGAGAAAGAGAAAGAAAATAAAAAGAAAGAAAAAAGAGGAAGGGGAAGGAAGGAAGAAAGGAAAGAAGGAAGCAAGGAGGGAAGGGAAGAGTGAGACTCCTGAGTTACAGTCTAACAAAATAGCTGTTCGTGTTAGAAAAAAAGTCCACGTAGAAACATTTGCTTGAGTTTAGTCTGGAAGCTGCTTCATTTCCATTGTTCGCTGAATTTGTTAATTTAAGACATAAAGTTTTATGATATATTTTTTATTCATTCAAGGGGAGAAAAAGTTACTTTCTATAATGAATTTATAAAAAGGGAGGGAGTGTTATTACAAAAAGCAAAATAGCCATTAATATATTTGAACAAAACACTTATTTTTAGAAATGAGTGATGGGATGATGAAGTGATGGGAGAGATGGGCCTTGTGGTTTTGAAAGAAAAGAATATAGACAAAAATTCTAAAGAGAGATAGAGAGGGAAATTGACCCAACATACTGTTTGGAGGCATGGATTTAGAAGAAAGATAGGTAAGGAGGAAAGCTAGGGAAGGTTAAGAATAATAGCAGCAGTGATGTTGATATTTAAATTTAAAATGTTTCCTATTCTATTTTGTAGTGTTTCTCTTATTTTCTAAATAATATTTAAAAATTGTAATTCATGTGGAAAATATAGTTTTTTTAAAAATTTAACAAATATATATTCACAAGTATTATGGAATTCTTGAATCAAAATTTGTTTACTTTATATTTGTTTTCTCATTCTCCTGTCCACTGTCCATGTGAATTTCTTGCGTTTTATATTATCACTAGAATATGGGTACCACATTGACATTTTTTTCTTGCAAATTGGAAATAAATTCTCCCCTAGATATTCAAACACAGATATACCTAACACACTATAGACTATAATGTGAAAATATTAAACTCCTTTCAAAAATAAAGTGTCATTCAGAAAGTCTTTATTTCATCCAACAAAACAGGTAAAAAGACAATCACGAAAATGATAATTTGCATAGAAAATCTGAATATTCTACATATGAGAGCAAGTTCTTGCCAAGCAATTCATAATTTAGGACATTTGGCAGGTGGTTTATTTTGGAATACATGTATAATAGCATTAAATGTTTGAATCAAACAACAATATTCTGTTTCAATCGCATACCCATCAAATAACATTCTGAATAAAATTTGATTTTCTGTGCTAATTTGCCTACAGGGAGACAATACATGATCTCTATTGCAGAGAGACTCTAAGTTATAAATTAACAAATTGTCATTCTGATGTTTTTCATCAGCTTCAGAAGCTCAGTTACTAGGAACCCACCTTTAAGGAATGCAGAGAATCCTGATTTCTGGCAAGTCTTGTAAATGCGGCAAGATGGTGTCTGCCTGTGAGTACCTAAGAAGGAAGCCAATGGGTCCATTCCAGGCTACATTCTCATGTATTTTTGGTTATTGTAAGCCTTTCCTTCCCCAAACTACAATATCTATTTTGCGTTGTCTGTTATCATTTTATGTTTAATAAATATTTTTGTTAAAAGAATCAGCATGTATTATCTTGGATTAGAAAACATATAAAACCATTCAATTTATCTCTCTATTAATTTATTTCTCCAATAATAATTACAAATGTACTCATTCTTCTTTCTCTAAAATAAGATCATCCCCATTTTAATAATTTAGTGCAATTTTAAATGTTGAATAGTCAGTCATATTTAGAAATACAATTCACATTGAACCATAAAGTAAATATCCCTTGGGTATATAGTTTATAAAAATTTATCTTATCAATTTTATTTATATAATTTTACTTATTTGATATTTTAAGAACAAAATATAAAAATGTCAATGAAAGAAACACCCATCCTTTGGAAATAGGATTCATAATAATTAAAATATCAATTATTTAAGTGAGAATTCAAATGTCCTGCAACATATTCAGAATTTCCTGAAAAGAGATTTGCATTATTGAAATAAAAATGTAACTTAGAAATTGAATCATTAAGCTATATTTTTAGTACAATAAGTATACTTTTAAGTATCTCACTAAAATAGAGATACGAAAGAAAATAAAAGTTTATATGTTTACCAAAACAAAAGTTCCGTATGTTTAACATAAAGGAAAATGTTTTGCTGTGCTTCAGAAATAATTGTAACTTTCTCTTTTTATAGGAATGGACATTTCTACATTATTCTGGAAAGTATATTCAACACCTAGTGAGATTTCATCACTCTTTATGAAATAAGAACACAACCTAATTTTCAATTCCACATTGCATCACGTAAGTCGTACATATTCTTTGGAAAGAGAATAATAGCTGAGGACCTCTGCTGCCCTTGACAATTTTAGATTTTTTCTTGTTTAAGTTTTGGAAACTTGGGTTGTCTCTTGTCAACATATGTGTATAAAGTCTTTTCAGAAATCAGAGTGTCCTGCAAGGTTTGAAACCCATGTGGATAATTTCCATGTGATTTATGCAGAAGAAATTACTCCTAAAGTTGAACAAGTTATGGGAATACATGCATCCCCTGACTTATGAAGGCTTTTGGAAGTCTCATACATCTCAGACATCAGGAAACTTCCAAAGGAAGTAGGAATCATAATTCAAAACCTTTCCCTTTTGATAAAAACATTCACTTTAGGAAATGCTAATGAGTTATTCTAAGAACCACCAACCCTCTTCCATTGCCAATTCTCTTTATAGAGGATTTTGTATGTGGGTTATTTTTAATTTTTAATCAAAGAAAAATCCTGACTTGAAGTTATACCAGATTCCTACTTCCCTCTTTTCCCCCTTCTTACTTTTGTTCTTTCTTTCCCACCCCACCTCCCCTCTTGTTTTTCAGACAGGGTCTCGCAGTGTTGCAATTCTCTTGCCTCAGCATCCCTAGCAGCTGTGAATACAGGCATGTGCCACCACGCTCGGCTAATTTTTGTGTTTTTGTGTTTTTAGATGCTCAGGCTGGTCTCAAACTCCTGACCTCAGATCATCCACCCCACCTCAGCCTCCCAAAGTGCTGGAATTACAGGTGTGATCCACCATGCCCAGCCAATTTTTTCCTTTTTTTCCTTCTTTCCTATCCTTTTTCTGTGCAGCAAAATTTTAATAATATTTCGATGAGTAACGGCACCCAACCTAATTCCCCAGTTTCCAATCTGACTCATGGGTGTCACAGCTCTTGAACTGAAAACACTGAGATGTGGAGAAACTGCCAGCATGAAAGAACAAAGGCTAATAAAAAGTTACCCTGAAACTGAGTGTAGAGGCTGCACTGGTGCATTCAAGGAATAAATTAATAAATTCTGAGCTTACCGTTGGTAGAAATCAGTGGCTCAATAACTTTTATCTTTCCCTAATCTATCAAGAAAGTATATCATATTGTTAGCATTCATGCAAAAACCATTACTCAGAGTAGACAAAATTCCCATTAAAAAGTGATTTTCTTGTTTTCTAACAAAGGAAGAAGTACTAATTAGACATGGATGCACATATGATGGAAATCGCAGGGGCCAGAGACCTGGGCTGGAGCAAATTGTGGTCTGGATATGATTAACTCTAGAAATTCTCAACTGTGGTTGCTGTCATAATTCCTAATACCTGTAGTATAAAAGAACTTTATAATATCTGACTATTTGGCAACCTCAGTGTTAAATGTAAAGTTTGAGCATGAGGTGGACCTAGTTATGAACTTTTCACAGGTTGGGGTAAATGATAAAGAGAAACACTTCTAGTAAAAATACTAAAGCCCACATCTGCTCTTTTCAGTTCCCACTTCCAACAATCTAATTCACTCTCTTGTCAACTGTAGCTTGAATGAATAATACTGATCTCCACATCTCAAGTTTAATGTCTATCCGTTTTATCTCTCACACTGCTTCCAAAATATTTTTTGTAAAATAATACTTTTGTCCAGCTTACTAGAAAAAAATCTTAAAGAGCCCATTAATAACTGAGTATATACTTGCTTTCAAAAACCTCCACAGTCAGGTACCTATATACCATTTCAACCTTAATTTCTTCTCCTCACTTGCACACAATTTCCAATCTAGTTTAACTGGGGTCCCACTGATATAAATACAGTTTAATGCCTTAGGTTCACAGTGTTAATTATTTTCCTCCCAATTCGCAAACATCTTCTATAAATTTAAACTTTATCCTTTCTCAAAACCCAGTTTGGAGCCCCCATTTAACCGCAACTATCTGTGAAATACTTAATGCCAAAACATCCTTTTCTTGTCTGTTTCTCCAGAAAACGGCTTTAAATTGCCTAAGCCTCATCTTTGCTTGCCAGTAGTTACAAATTTTGTATCTTCTAGGTGAGTTGATGTGTCCGTTAAACTTTTTACATGTACATTTACCTCCTCCACATTAATAATGTGTTCCTAGTGTCCAGTTCTTTGCATGTATTAAATTTTCAGAACAGTTCATTTATTGATTTATGTATTAACCAATACAATTAGAGACACAATCAAGAAATATGAATTATTGCTACCATCGTGTATTACACCCCATCAAACTTCTCATTGCAAAAATAGAAAGACATGCCTGGATTTGGTTAAGTTACTAGAAAGATAACTATGTTACTATCAGATAAATATGTTACTAGGTCAAATAATCAAGCTTATCTAGTTGGCTAGCTCAAAATTCTCAGTAATTAACATTATGACATTTGTGAACAGCTTCCATAAACTTTTGAATTAGGGCTTTAAATCAGAAGAATAAAAAGTGTCATGGAAGATATGGCTGCATCTGCAGCTCCATAGGAAGAATCCCCACCTGCATAACTATTGGTTGCTGTGGCTAATTGAAGGTATGCAATGTCCAAATTTATAAAGTAATACAAATTGTCTTCTGCCTCCGCAATCTTCTTGGCCTACAATCTTCCTCTGCCAACCCACACTGGAATGCAATTCATTTTTCAAAATCCACCCCAAATACTGTTATCTTCATAACCTACTTTTTTTTCACTTCAGCTGGCCCTCTTTGAGCCAAAACACCAAAAACACTCATTAATTATCCTTTTAAATGGGTGATTGACTTTAAAATATTCCTTCTGAAATGATTATTCACATTACAGCATTTTCTTTAATTAGACATTAGGACTTCAAGCCTTCTATATTATAACTGTTTTTCTTTCCCTCTCACTATTCCAAACCCAGTGGAATTTCAACTGTCAGCTGGGGAGATTTTTGTTGGCAGAAGAGGAGAACCCTGCTGTACTTACTGTTAACCATAGTATTTGTCCATAGAAACAGAATGTGAGCCTTACAGGTAATTTTAAATATTCTACGGGCTACATTTTTTTTTTTTTTTTTTTTTTTTTTTTGAGACGGAGTCTCGCTCTGTCGCCCAGGCAGGAGTGCAGTGGCGCAATCTCGGCTCACTGCAAGCTCCACCTCCCGGGTTCACGCCATTCTCCTGCCTCCGCCTCCCCAGCAGCTGGGACTACAGGCGCCTGCCACCACGCCTGGCTAATTTTTTGTATTTTTAGTAGAGACGGGGTTGAGGCTACATTTTTTTAAAAAGCAAGTAAAATTAATTTTAATAATATCTTATTTAACTAAATGTCTTCAAAGCGTTCAATTTGTAATACATGTAAAATTTATTTGTGAGATGTTGTGCATTCTTGTGTTGCACTGAGCCTGTATAATCCTCTGTGTATTTCACACCATGACACAGCTAAACCTGACTAGCCACATTTTAAATGCTCAGTGGCTATGTGGGCTACCATGTTGGCTAGTAGTTATCCTATTGGAAGTGTAGGCTAGAGGGTGATTCAAGGAAAGGTGGAACAGGTCAGAAAGTCTAAAATCTGTTCCCCACAAACAATCCCAGATCTCCAGAGGTGGGGGAAACAATCACAATGTAGGAGAAACTACATAAAATAAAGTCTCGGCCGGGCACGGTGGCTCACGCTTGTAATCCCAGCACTTTGGGAGGCCTAGGCAGGCGGATCATGAGGTCAAGAGATAGAGACCATCCTGGCCAACCAACATGGTGAAACCCCATCTCTACTAAAAATAAAAAAGATTAGCTAAGCGTAGTGGCGCACGCCTGTAGCCCCAGCTACTTGGGAGGCTGAGGCAGGAGAATTGCTTGAACCCAGGAGGCAGAGGTTGCAGTGAGCCGAGATCGCGCCACTGCTCTCCAGCCTGGGCGACAGAGCTAGACTCTGTCTCAAAGTTAAAAAATAAAAATATTTTAAAAAAAAGTCTCAAAAGATTTTTGACCTTGCAGGCGTCTGTGTTACTTCCTCACCAGGTCTCTCATGATGGGATCTGGGATCCATGTTACTGGTTTGCAGTTCCACTGCCAGGTTTCTTCAACAGAACTTTCTTCCTAGCAGAGCCTAACTTCTAATATTCCCTAAATACCTTTAAAATGACCTGAAAATATGATTTTTTCAATATCTGAGTCAAAAAACCCCAGAGACATATTTTCTTAATTCTAACATATTGACTCTTCCTTTGTGTCTTTTAAAAAAAACTTTAGCCCTCACTTTATAAAACTCCAGAATATACCTCTGCAAATTTAGTATTTTACTTCCTTTAAGTAGAATTTTTTTCTGAGAAAAATGTATGTTTCAGGGAAGCAGCCTCTTCTTTATGAAAGTTATTAGTGCATACCAAACGAAAATATCAAATGCATGGATAAAGATTCCAGAACACAGTGAAACCTCAAAACAGTAATACTTTCATATTAAAGGGATTTTTAATCTTCTGTAAGCACCTAGAATTGTCAGTAATCACAAGGGGTAATGCAAGGTAAGTTTTAGTACTTCAAACACATTTCAATCTCTACACTTCATTTATTCCACAAATTAGTTCACTATAAATCTATCATTGGTAACAAATTTTATATACTGTTTCATAAAAAAGTGATTTCTTTTATTGCTTTTCACATTTGGTACACTTTTTTCTCTGGCTTTTCATACCCAAGTAAACATATATATCTTGTCATCCCATTATGGTTCAAATTGTACAAAATCTCTCATCATCACTGCGGACAGTTTGACACATTCCATTATGCCAAACACCATGTGAGTGCCTTATGTCCTTAACATTTAGGTTTTATTAAAATCGGCATAAGGAAAACAAAATTCGATTTTGCCAAATAGCAGCAAATAAGCATGCTCAATGCTTTTAGAGTGAGTTAGCTAAGAATTAATTTAACTGAAATCATCAGCCTATTGAGAAATGAGTGACAGTTTATAAGCTTCTTCCTCTTGAATATAAATATTATTGAAATATAAATATAAATCAGCAGAAGAAAAACAGTCTGGGATAGTGATTCAAATGTTTCTTTTGTACTCAGTAACCAATCTTACTTGAATTGACACATGTAATTTCATAAATCAATATCTTTCTAACTTTCCTATCTTTCAGGGTAAAAAGACTCATAAAAATCTTTTTAAGGCATTCCCCTTGGAGCTAAGGAGTTATAGACAGTTTATCCCACTTTTTTTCTTTAGCAGTGATGGAAGTTGATGGCCATTTATTTTCTCATTAATTTAGGTGTATATTAGATGGCAAAAATAATAAAATGACATGATGGCTTTATTAAAATTATTGCCTATAAAGCAGTTTGGATTGTGGATTCAGAATTATACACTTGTATTTACAGAAAAAAACTGGTATATGAGATACTTTATAATTTAAATATGTTTATAAAATCAGTTCAACTGCAGTGTTTCTTTTTAAAAAAATTTATTTAGATTATATTATACATTTTAAACCAAACTATTATCCAATCTGGTAGTTCTCAACCACTGCCATCTCAAGTCACACCAGTTACTTATCCATGTGCAGCACAGAAACAAAGACTTTTTTTTTGAGGAAGGGATATTAGTAAAAACATTATTAACCAATATTGTAAAAGCCCTCCTTCCCACCAACGTGACATTTTAACATCAATGGTGGCTGGTATATAATTTATTCCAAACTGCTTTTCCATTGGCATTTACAATCATCATCATTGTAATAATGAGAAGAAAGAATTTAAAATTCCTATTGCACCAAAGAATACAATTCATATGCCACTGCTGGAATCCAATTTGATATTTCTTTCTGAAGAGTAGTTGGAACACATCTATATAGAACTGTAATACAGTGTAAGTTCCCTTGCCTCAACAACTCCATTTTTGAACATTTTTCTTAAGAAAATAAACAGCAATAGTCACAGAGGGTTGCTATAAAGATATAGTAAAAAACAAGAGTTTAACAATAATCAGACCAATGTAAAATTGCAATTCTGATAAGTCCCATGAAGAAGAGCCATGTGTGCTTGCAATGGTAAAATGACCTAGTTGCAGAAGTCTAAGAAGAATTCCCCTGTAGATGAATCCCAGTTTGATATCAAAAGCATGAAAACAGGCTAATAAGCAAACAAAGGTAACCAGAGGTATAATAGATTCTGAGGAAGGGAGTGTGAAAAGTACAAGCAACTGACAAATTCAGTGAAGGCAGAGTAAATGGGATGACACAAAACACAAAAGGAGGTGTCTTGAGATATAGGTGGGGACAAAGCTGATTTTAGAACATCACAGATTTTAGCTTTGAACAGTGGGAAGCCATTACTGGGCACTGACATATTAGATTTGTAATTTGAGAATATGCCTCTGGCTATGGTGATGACTTTAGAATGGAGAAGTCCAGACTGCGTCAATCCCAGACTGCATCAATGCAGTTGCTATCAGAAATTGCCGTCGACCAGGTAAGAGACTGATAGTGGCTTGGATTCAAATAGTAGAGATAGAGAGACGCCATTGGATAGATATCAAGATATATAACGTAGAAATAAATCACATGGGAGTGAGGAATTAGGAAGTGTTCAGGTTGATTCCCAAGTTCATAGCTGTGGAAAGGGTTTGCAGGAGAGTTTTTCAGGGTCGACTTCAATGAAGATCATGGGTTTGCATTTAAAAATGAAATTTCAAGAGCCTTTGAGACATTAAGCAGGATATGGCAGAAAGGCTATATATATAGATATATAGATTGTGAGTTCAGAGAAGTGGTCAGTGCTGTAGATAAAATTTTCTTATTTTTCCTCTTAGCAAATGAACTCTAAAACCTGAGTTAGATTATCTAAGGAGAAGGTTTAGAGCAGGTAGTATGAGAACCACAGAAAGTACAGTGCCAAACTCAAATGAATTTCAAAATTTAATGTCAAGGTAGAAAAGGATGATCTTAGAAAGATGGCAATGAGAAGTCAGGAAAGCAGAAATAAAACTGCAGAGCCTTGTAACAGAAATCCAGACAGCATTATACCAGATAATTTAGAGACAATAATTTAAGTAAAGAAAGAAGGAGGCATGAAAAGTATTCAATGGTACTGGAATATTTGGAGGAAGAAGGGAGAAAAAATATATGTTGAATTTAGTGAGGGCATTGGCCAATGGCTTGGCCCTGAGAACCTCTAGGGGGAAGGATGGTAATCACCCTTTATGGCATAAAAAACTAAATATAATGTGAATGTGCAGACAAAGGGAACAAAAACAATAGATAATTACAAAACAAAATCTTCAAAATACATTAAAAAATTCAAACCATTCTTAAAAGCATTTACGGGCTTAATAAATAATGTATATTTTATATTGTATGGTTGTATATAATTGAACTATTTGAAAATATATCATGCATAGAAATAAGAGAAATACAGGTTATTCAGAAGAAACGTCTTCAAATATTAAGATTATGTAAATACTCTCTGGATGAGGGAGAAGGAAGGACCTCAAAGACAAAGTAGCAAACAAAAATGTATTTATTTATTTAAATAGTATTTTTATAAATGATATGTGTACTATTCTACTAATGCATTATACCCTCTGAAAAACATAATGAGAATGTGAATTTATATGTCAAGACATGTGATTTCTTGTGTTTTTTTATTGTATGTAATGTTATGTGCTGACAAAGTGCTCATAGCAGAGTAGGAATCAAAGTTACTAGCTTACCACCTTCTTGTTTCATTCTTGAGCTTGCTTTATTAATACTATTTTAGATTTACTCTCTCCTTATAGAGAATATTTTTAAACCATATATTGCTCAATAGCTTAGTGGGAGATTTTTAGTATTTACATGAAAAAATCTGTGGTAACTAGGATTAATATTATTACTAAACTACATCAAAGTTTAAAAAACTTCAGGATATCCTTTCATAAACTTTATCAAGGGTATGGAGGAAAAGCCAAGTTTTAGTCAGCCTTTTAATGAGATTTTGATATATTTTTATTGAAGGAATAAAAGAGAATAAAGGCACTATTGCTCAACCTTTGGAAATTCTCTTTTATCCCTTTGAGCTTTATGTGCTGGGACTTGTGATCATCTGATGCATGAATTCAGTTGATTTCATTGTATGTATTAATGTAGTTTTTTCTTATTTAGTTAAAATAATAAGAAAAATAGGTGTTTTGATATTTTCTTCTTGCACCACACTGGACTATTTTACACATTCCACTTTGAAATCATCATTTAGAATAGCACAATATTACAAAAATATAATTTAAAAAACTAAACAGTGATCTTATATAAGGCTTAGGGGAGAGAGGATGATGATCAACAATAGGCTTTTGTTATTCTCACAGCAAGATAACCCTCCACAATTTCCAAAATTTCTTCCTCTTTGTTTTAGCACCAAAATATGTGAAGATCTGGTAATTAGTCAACTACACTGGTATAGAAACTGGCTCTAACATATAACAAACTGACCCACATTAAGATATCATATCAAGTAAGTTTTTTGTTTGTTTGCTGACTTTTTTTCAGACTAGCTTATTTAATGTAGCATGATCCATAAGTGGCTTGTGGAATCAATAAAAGGAATCCTTGTCTCCTAGCTCCTGACTCTCTGCTGATATTATTCAACTGCACATGAAAACACACTGACCAATGCAAGCATGTACCCAGATACACACACACACATGCATGCACACACACACACACACACACACACACAGAGTAAAGTAGAATTCCTAGATCTCTTTGTTAAAAACAACGCATACATTTTTGAAGATTAAAGAAAAAATTGGAATAAATTTTCTAATTTATCCCCCAATTTCCTGAATTTTACCTTAATTCCAGCTTAGCACAAAAACATGTTCTCTATGTATCTGTGATTTTAACAAAATATTAAGCTCATTAGCCATTTTAGCAGTTCTCAAAGCCTCGTAATATATCCTTGTTCTTCCTCTTCAAAATTGCTGCCACCCAACAAAATAATTAGGAGTAATCCAATTTCTCTGAATAATCCAATTTCTCTGAGATTCTACCAATATATTATCATGTTAACATTAAATTTGATAAGCAGATTATGAATTCATAGCAGAAGTAAAAACATGAGTTGTAAAGGCAGCTAAGAAGGTTTGATAAGCACAAATGCCCTCTAGTCAGAGAGCTTGGGTTTAAATACTGACTTTGACAAGAAAAATCTGTATGTTTTGGATAAATTATTCAAATTCCTACCTCTTAGCTTCCTTATCTGTATATGTATCTGATAATTGTTGGAAGGAAGAAAGTGAGTTAATCTATGGGAAAAAATCAATTTTATCAATAACTTAATAAATTTTAATTCTATTAAATATGGTGTACTTTATTAAAGATCATAAAATGATTGTTTTCCTTGAGAAGCTTAAATTTTTCTGCTTCTGTTCCCATGATATGGAGAAAAATCCCAAAACAATTTCAGTTGAATCATATTAGGAATAAAATAAAATTTTACATCATACAAAATAATTTAAAAGACTCATACGTGTCACCATTACCCTCAATCACCTTGAATAGGGGTTCCATGGGTTGAAAACATCATGAATGACCCTTTGTGAAGAAGAGACCATGTCCACAATTGTCTCTAGAGATTCGGTCTCTATTTACACTCTCCTTTGACTATGAAGGCTCATAGTGGTTGATCTCAGGAATTCAGGATTGCAAAATATTTTTGTGTTAGCTTCTAACTAGTATTTCAATGCTAATAGCCTAATGGTAGATCTTTAGTATTTACACAAAAAAGTCTGTATCAACTAGGATTAATATTTATTGTAAAACTAAATAATGTTTAAAAAGCTTCTGGATATTCTTTCATAAACTTTATCAATGATATGAAGGAAAAGCCAAGTTTTAGTCTTTTAATGAGATTTTTATGTACTTTTATTGAAGGAATGAGAATCAAATCAATGTCAAATGCAGAATTTTTTTCATTATATCATCACAATCAAGTAATATATGTGGTAACTAACATGAAAAGCAATTTTTCCAAAACGTTAATGTAATGCAAGCATCAGTTAATGTTCCATTTCTATTTTAATGTTATTCCCTCTATATTAATAAAACTAAGTTCAAACCCTTTAACGTTAAGCATTCCAACATTTTATTTTATTTTATTTATTGAGACAGAGTCTTGCTTGCTCTATCACCCAGGCTGGAGTGCAGTGGCACAATCTTATCTTGGCTCACTGCAACCTCTGCCTCCTGGTTCAAGCTATTCTCCTGCTTCTAAGCCTCTCGAGTATCTTGGATTACAGGCACCCACCACCATGCCCAGCTAATTTTTTTGTATTTTTAGTAGAGACGGGGTTTCGCCATATTGGCCAGGCTGGTCTTGAACTCCTGACCTCAGGCAATCCGCCTGCCTCTACCTCCCAAAGTGCATGAGCCACCTCGCTGAGCCCCAACATTTTAAATTCATTAGAATTTACTAGAAAAAAAATCATATAAGTCAGTTAATTAAGTTGTGTGAGATACTTGAGTAGATTTTGGATCCTCTTTTTTTGTACCCACTTAGAATCTTAATCACCTAGAGTTTTTGGTAAATTTTTCCAAAATAGATGCTTGTGTTTTTCTGCATTAGTCATAGAATCTCTTTTTCTCTCTGTCTTCCCTTCTCCTACTTACCTATCTGTCCATTTTATCAGAAGAGTTCTTTGATGATTGAAGATCCTTTTAGGTTTTTGGTTCAGCATTACTAAGCTAAATCATGTGTAGAAAAGTTTATCAAATGCTAATACCTTCTTAGATTTGCATAACACTTTGAAGTTTAGAAAGACTGCTCATAATTACATACATAAACACATTTCGATCATTGTATATGCACCAAAATCCTGACATAATATGGCAGACACACTTTAAGATGACAATGGATGAGTCAAATTCTTGTGAAATCCCCTACTGTTCAGTGTAGGAGAAACCATGATATCTAGCCAATAGAATATGACAAAGGTGATGGGGTGCCATTCTCTTGATTGGCTGTTATTCAAAGGCAAATATGATGGATTATCACTCCCATGATTACATTATGTTATAGAAGACTCAGAAGACTGGTGAGAGTTTCTCCTTATCTCCTTGAACTAATGTATGGAGAGGGCCAGGTAGCAAGAAATTGTGGATAGGTTCTGCAGCCTCTTTCTGTAGCCTCCATTCAACAGCCAGTAAGAAGCCAGCCCTTCTGTCATGTAGCCATAAGGAAATGAATTCTTCCAACAACCTGAATAAATCTGGCAGCAGATACGTCCCCAGTGAAGCCTCCAGAGGAGAATGCAGCCCAATCGACACCTTTAGGGCAGCCTGGTAAGACACTGTGGAAAGGATGCAGTTTAGTTATGTCTAGATTTCTCACCTAAAAAAACTGAAAGATAATAAACCATTTCATAGAAATGGTTTAATGGTAAAGCTGCAAACTTGTGGCAATTGGTTATACAGTAAAAGAAAATTAATACAGTTAGATATAATCATCTTTATTTTACAGGCGTGAAAATGAAGATTTAGAGAATTCAAGCACTTTGCCTAAGATGACATTGCAAATGCGTTCCCAAGCTAGTTTTTTTTTTTTTTTTTTTTTTTTTTTTTTTTTTTTTTTTTTTGAGACGGAGTCTCGCTTTGCGCAGTAGGCTGGAGTGCAGTGGCACAATCTCGGCTCACTGCAAGCTCCGCCTCCCGGGCTCACGCCATTCTCCTACCTCAGCCTCCCGAGTGGCTGGGACTACAGGAGCCTGCCACCACGCCCAGCTAATTTTTTTTTTTTTTATTTTTAGTTGAGACGGGGTTTCACTGTGTTAGCCAGGATGGTCTCGATCTCCTGATCTAGTGATCCGCCCGCCTCGGCCTCCCAAAGTGCTGGGATTACAGGCCCAAAGCTAGTTCTTTATCCCCATTTTAACTTCTCTTTCTACCCCTCTTCCCACACCTTGTGAATATAGGCACTATTTTATTTTTTATTTTATTTTTTGTTTTTTTGAGACAGAGTCTTGCTCTGTCACCCAGGCTGGAGTGCAGTGGCGCGATCTCTGCTCACTGCAAGCTCTGCCTTCCGGGTTCACGCCATTCTCCTGCCTCAGCCTCCCTAGCAGCTGGGACTACAGGTGCCTGCCACCATGCTTAGCTAATTTTTTGTACTTTTAGCAGAGACTGGGTTTCACCATGTTAGCCAGGATTGTCTTGGTCTCCTGACCTCGTGACCCACCTGCCTCGGCCTCCCAAAGTGCTGGGATTACAGGCGTGAGCCACCGTGCCCGGCCCTAGGTACTATTTATTAAATGACAGTTGGATGCTAGACAGTTTTTATCCTGTATAGACACTACCCCATTTAGCTTTATCCTTACCAAAACCTTTTGAAGAACCACTATCTTATTGTCTCCTTATTACAGATGAGAATTTATTATTGTTTTCAATTTGTAGATAAGGGGCTAAATACCTTCCTAAAAGTACAGAGCAAAAATACCAGTACTTACTTAACTCTGAAAATCATGCCTTTAAGCATTATGTGTGACTCCAGTGCTTCTTTTATCATCCCACTCTGGCCTAAGGTATTACAGGTGCAGATGTAATGCTATACTTTATCCAGGTGTATTAGTCCATGTTCATGCTGCTGATAAACAGATACCTGAGACTGGGCAATTTACAAAAGAAGGATGTTTAATTGGACTTACAGTTCCATGTGGCTGGGGAGGATTCCCAATCATGTCAGAAGGCAAAGAGGAGAAAGTCACATCTTAATGGATGGCAGCGGGCAAAGAGAGAGAGAGCTAGTGCAGGAAAACTCCCATTTTTAAAACTGTCAGATCTAGTGAGATCCACTCACTATCATGAGAATACTGCAGGAAAGATCCACCCTCATAATTCAATCACCTCCCACCAGGTTCCCCCCACAACATGTGGAAATTGCGAGAGTTAAAATTCAAGATGAGATTTGGGTGGGGACACAGCCAAACCATATAATTTTGCCCCTGGCCCATCCCAAATCTCAAGTCCTCATATTTCAAAACCAATCATGCCTTCCCAACAGTTCCCCAAAGTCTCAACTTATTTCAGCATTAACACAAAAGTCCACAGTTCGAAGTCTTCTTTGAGAGAAGGCAAGTTCCTTCCTCCTATGAGCCTGTAAAATCAAAAGCAAGTTTTGTACTTCTTAGAGACAATGGGGGTACAGCCATTCCAAATGGAAGAAATTGGCCAAAACAAAGGGGTAACAGACCCCATGCAAGTCCAAAATCCAGCAGGCAGTCCAATCTTAAACCTACAAAATGATCTCCTTTGACTTCATCTCTCGCATCTGGGTCACACTGATACAAGAGGTGGGGTCCCATGGTCTTGGGCAGCTCCTCCCCTGTGGCTTTGCAGGGTACAGCCTCCTTCCTGGCTACTTTCACAGGCTGTTGAGTGTCTGTGGCTTTTTCAGGCACATGGTGCAAGCTGTTGGTTGATCTACCATTCTGGGTTCTGGAGGATGGTGGCCCTCTTCTCACAGCTCCACTAGGCAGTGCCCCAAGAGGGACTTTGTGTGGGGGCTCTGACCCCACATTTCCCTTCTGCACTGCTCTAGCAGAGTTTCTTCATGAGAGCCCCGCCTCTGCAGCAAATATCTGCCTGGACATCCAGGCATTTCTATACATCCTCTGAAATCTAGGCAGAGGTTCCCAAACCCCAATTCTTGACTTCTGAGCACTGGCAGGCCCAATACCACGTGGAAGTTGCTGAGGCTTGAGGCTTGCAACCTCTGAAGCTACAGCCAAAGCTCTACATTGGCCCCTTTCAGTCATGGCTGGAGTGATTGGGAAGCAGGGCATCAAGTCCCTAGGCTGCACACAGCATGGGAACCCTGGACCCAGCCCACAAAACCACTTTTTCCTCCTAAACTTCCAGGCCTGTGGTGGGAGGTACTGCCACAAAAGTCTGTGATGTGCACTGGAGAAATTTTCCTCATTGTCTTGAGGTTTAACATTTGGCTTCTGGTTGCTTATGCAATTTTCTGCAGCCGGCTTGGATTTCTCCTCAGATAATGGGATTTCCTTTTCTATCACATCGTCAGGCTGCAAAGTTTTCAAACTTTTACACTCTGCTTCCCTTATAAAACTGAATGCCTTTAATAGCACCCAAGTCACCTCTTGAATGCTTTGCTGCTTAGAAATTTCTTCTGCAAGATACCCTAAATCATCTCAAGTTCAAAGTTCCACAGATCTCTAGGGCAGGGGCAAAATACTGCCAATCTCTTTGCTAAAAGATAACAAGATTCACATTTGCTCCAGTTCCCAGCAAGTCCCTCTTCTCCATCTGGGACCACCACAGCCTGGATTTCATTGTCCATATCATTATCAGCATATTGATCAAAGCCATTCAACAAGTCTCTAGAGAGTTCCAAACTTCCCACATTTTTCTGTGTTCTTCTCAGCCCTCCAACTGTTCCAACCTCTGCCTGTTACCCAGCTCCAAAGTTGCTTCCACATTTTTGGGTATCTCTTCAGCAGCACCCCACTCTACTGGTACCAATTTGCTGTATTTGTCTGTTTTCACGCTGCTGATAAAGACACACCTGAGACTGGGCAATTTACAAACAAAAGAGATTTAACTGGACTTGTAGTTCCAAATGGCTGGGGAGGACTCACAATCATGTTGGAAGGCAAAGAGGAGAAAGTCATGTCTTACATGGATGGTGGTGGGCAAAGAGAAAGAGTGCTTGTTCAGGAAACCTCTCATTTTTAAAACCATCAGATCTTGTGAGGCTCATTCACTATCATAAGAACAGCACAGGAAAGACCCACCCCCATAATTCAATCACCTTCCACTGATTTCTCCCATGACATGTGGGAATTGTGGGAGTTGCAATTCAAGGTGAGATTTGGGTGGGAACACAGCCAAACCATATCACCAAGAGAATCTTTGCTGATAGTACCACATCCCTTGACCTTCATTAATTTTTTTCTAAACAGTCACATAAATGAGAGAGGCACAGTATAACTCTCCTTGTATCTTAGTATCTAAAATCTCTCTTAATGGAATGGCAAATGTTTATGACCTTATAAGGGCTCTGATTTCTAAGTATTATTTATTAAAATTATATCAGATTAATTTGAAATTATAATTAAAATATGAAAAAAGCAAAGAATGCTCTTATATATCAATTTCAATTAGTATCATAAGCATAGAATCATTAAAATAGATGAAACCAAGACAAAACTTTGTTCTTCAGAAGTTGATCTACATAAGAAAAAAAAATGCTGGTGAATGAATGCATATAGAAAGAACGCTAGCCACTATAAACAGTTTCTTCTTTTCAAACTCTTGAACAAGCAAGACAGACTTTTATGTTGCTCTTGTTTTAGAGAAAAAAAATCGTCGAATATTTTAAGGTGATATTATGGAGATAATAAAAAGAAATAATTTATTCTGTCATAGCATGTGGGGATAAAAAGCCATAAAAAAGGCAACTTACAGAGTATACCATTTCCTTTCTTCACTAAATTTGCAATATGCTAACCTGCTTAATCATTTTCTTAATTTTTTTTATTTCTGTAAGTTATTGGGGAACAGGTGGTGTTTGATTACATGAGTAAGATCTTTAGTGATGATTTGTGAGATTTTGGTGCACCCATCACCCAAGCAGTGTGCACAGTGCCCTGTTTATTGTCTTTTATCCCTCACCACCTTCCCATCCTTTCCCCTTGAGTCCCCAAAGTCCACTGTGTCATTCTTATGCCTTTGCATCCTCATAGCTTAACTCCCACTTATGAGTGAGAACATACATATTTGGTTTTCCATCCCTGAGTTACTTCACTGAGAATAATTGTCTCCAATCTCATTCAGGTTGCTGTGAATGCCATTAATTCATTCATTTTCATGAACAAGTAGAATTTCATCATATATATACATATATATATGTATATATCACAGTTTATTTATCCACTCATTGATTGATGGGCATTTGGTTTGGTTTCACGTTTTTGCAATTGCAAATTGTGCTGCTATAAACATCCATGTGCAAGCATCTTTTTTGTATAATGACTTCTTTTCCTCTAGGTAGATACCCAATAGTGGGATTGCTGGATCAAATGGTAGCAACACCAAACCATCTCTGGACTAGATCAATATTAGGTATCCAGATATTCACTGTACATAAGAATGAAACTGCCATATTTTCAGCTGCAAGGTGAGAAAACTGTTTGAAACAGTAACCCACCACTAGATTGAGTGCAGAAACATCACATCTGAAATGCTTTCTTGCTCTTTGCTTTTGTGTCTCACTTCTTTAGAAATCAAGGGGAATAATTTATTTTATCAAAAAATAGAGAAAATAAGAGTAGGTAAACAAAGCGGCCTGGAAGCTCGAACTGGGTAGAGTCCACTGCAGCTCAATGAGGCCCACCTGCCTCTGTAGACTCCACCTCTGGGGACAGGGCATAGCTGAACAAAAGGCAGTAGAAACTTCTGCAGACTTAAACATCCCTGTCTGACAGCTCTGAAGAGAGCAGTGGTTCTCCTAGCATGGTGTTTGAGCTCTGAGAACAGACAGCTTCCTCAAGTGGATCCTTGACCCCCAAGTAGCTTAACTGGGAGACACCTCCCAGTAGGGGCCGACTGACTCCTCATACAGCCAGGTGCCCCTCTGAGACGAAGCTTCCAGAGGAAGGATTAGGAAGAAATATTTGCTGTTCTGCAGCCTCCGCTGGTGATACTCAGGCAAACAGGGTCTGGAGTGGACCTTCAGCAAACTCCAACAGACCTGCAGCTGAGGGACCTGACTGTTTGAAGGAAAACTAACAAACAGAAAGAAATAGCGTCAACATCAACAAAAAGGACATCCACACCAAAACCCCATCTGTACGTCACTATCATCAAAGACCAAAGGTAGATAAAAGCACAAACATGGGGAGAAACCAGAGCAGAAAAGCTGAAAATTCTAAAAACCAGAGTGCCTCTTCTCCTCCAAAGGATTGCAGCTCCTCACCAGCAATGGAACAAAGCTGGACTGACTTGGACGAGTTGACAGAAGTAGGCTTCAGAAGGTCGGAAATAACAAATTTCTCCGAGCTAAAGGAAGATGTTCGAACCCATCTCAAGGAAGCTAAAAACCTTGAAAAAAGATTAGACAAATGGCTAACTAAAATAAACAGTGTATAGAAGACATTAAATGACTTGATGCAGCTGAAAACCACGGCACGAGAACTACATGACTCATTCAAAAGCTTCAGTAGCCGATTTGATCAAGTGGAAGAAAGGGTATCAGTGATTGAAGATCAAATGAATGAAATGAAATGAAAGAGAAGTTTAGAGAAGAAAGAGTGAAAAGAAATGAACAAAGCCTCCATTAAATATGGGACTATGTGAAAAGACTAAATCTACGTTTGGTGTACCTAAAAGTGATGGGGAGAATGGAACCAAGCTGGAAAACACTCTTCAGGATATTATCCAGGAAAACTTCCTCAACATAGCAAGGCAGGCCAACATTCAAATTCAGGAAATATAGAGAATAACACAAAGATACTCCTTGAGAAGAGCAAACCCAAGACACATAATTCTCAGATTCACCAAGGTTGAAATGAAGGAAAAAATGTTAAGGGCAGTAAAAGAGAAAGGTCGGGTTACCCACAAAGGGAAGCCCATCAGACTAACAGCGGATCTTCAGAGAAACTCTACAAGCCAGAGGAGAGTGGGGGCCAATATTCAACATTCTTAAAGAAAAGAATTTTCAACCCAGAATTTCATATCCAGCCAAACTAAGCTTCATAAGTGAAAGAGAAATAAAATTCTTTACAGAAAAGTAAATGCTAAGAGATTTTTGTTACCACCAGGCCTGCCTTACAAGAGCTCCTGAAGGAAGCACTAAACATGGAAAGTAACAACTGGTACCAGCCACTGCAAAAACATGCCAAATTGTAAAGACCATTGATGCTAGGAAAAAACTGCATCAACTAATGGGCAAAATAACCAGCTAATATCATAATGACAGAATCAAATTCACATATAACAATATTAATTTTAAATGTAAATGGGCTAAATGCCCCAATTAAGACACAGACTGGCAAATTGGATAAAGAGTCAAGACCCATCAGTGTGCTGTATTCAGGAAACCCATCTCACGTGCCGAGACACACGTAGGCTCAAAATAAAGGGATGGAGGAAGATCTACCAAGCAAATGGAAAGCAAAAAAAAGCAGGAGTTACAATCCTAGTCTCTGATAAAACAGACTTTAAACCAACAAAGGTCAAAAGAGACAAAGAAGGCCATTGCATAATGGTAAAGGGATCAATTCAACAAGAAGAGCTAACTATGCTAAATATATATGCACCCAATACGGAGCACCCAGATTCATAAAGCAAGTCCTTAGAGACCTACAAAGAGACTTAGACTCCCACACAATAATAATGGGAGACTTTAACACCCCATAACTCAAAATATTAAGAATTATTTATGACAAACCCACAGCCAATATCACACTGAATGGGCAAAAACAGAAGTATTCCCTTTGAAAACTGGCCCAAGACAAGGATGCCCTCTCTCACCACTGTCAATATTACACAGATCAATGAGACAGAAGATTAGCAAGGATATCCTGGACTTGAACTCAGCTCTGCACCAAGCAGACCTAATAGACGTCTACAGAACTCTCCACCCCAAATCAACAGAACATACATTCTTCTCAGCACCACATCACACTTATTCCAAAATTGACCACATAGTTGGGAGAAAAGTATTCCTCAGCAAATGTAAAAGAACAGAAATCACAACAAACAGTCTTTCAGACCACAGTGCAATCAAATTAGAACTCAGGATTAAGAAACTCACTCAAAACTTCACAACTACATGGAAACTGAACCACCTGCTCCTGAATGACTACTGGGTAAATAATGAAATGAAGGCAGAAATAAAGATGTTCTTTGAAACCAATGAGAACCAAGACATAATGTACCAGAATCTCTGGGACACATTTAAAGCAGTATATAGAGGGAAATTTATAGCACTAAATGTCCACAAGAGAAAGCAGGAAAGATCTAAAATCGACACCTTAACATCACAATTAAAAGAAGTAGAGAAGCAAGAACAAACAAATTCAAAAGCTAGCAGAAGGCAAGAAATAACTAAGACCAGAGCAGAACTGAAGGAGACAATGACACAAAAAAAACCCCTCAAAAATCAATAAGTCCAGGAGCTGGTTTTTTGAAAAGATCAACAAAATTGATAGACCACTAGCAAGACTAATAAAGAAGAAAAGAGAGAAGAATCAATTGGACACAATAAAAAATGATAAAGGGGATATCACCACCGATCCCACAGAAATACAAACTATCATCAGAGACTACTATAAACACCTCTGCGCAAATAAACTAGAAAATATAGAAGAAATGGATGAATTCCTGGACACATAGACCCTCCCAAGACTAAACCAGGAAGAAGCTGAATCACTGAATAGACCAATAACAAGCTCTGAAATTCAGGCAATAATTAACAGCCTACCAACCAAAAAAAGTCCAAGACCAGAAGGATTTACAGCCAAATTCTATGAGAGGTACAAAGAGGAGCTGGTTCCATTCCTTCTGAAAGTTTTCCAATCAATAGAAAAAGAGGGAATCCTCCCTAACTCATTTTATGAGGCCAACATCATCTTGATACCAAAGCCTGGCAGATAAAACAAAAAAAAGAGAATTTTAGACCAATATCCTTGATGAACATCAATGCAAAAATCCTCAATAAAATACTGGCAAACCAAATCCAGCAGCACATTGAAAAGCTTATCCACCAAGATAAAGTTGGCTTCATCCCTGGGATCCAAGGCTGGTTCAACATATGCAAATCAATAAACATAATCCATCACATAAACAGAACCAAAGACAAAAACCACACGATCTCAATAGATGCAGAAAAGGCCTTCAACAAAATTCAACAGCCCTTCATGCTAAAAACTCTCAATAAACTAGGTGTTGATGGAACATATGTCAAAATAATAAGAACTATTTATGACAAACCCATAACCAATATCATACTGAATGGGCAAAAACTGGAAGCATTCCCATTCGAAAACTGGCACAAGATAGTGATGCCCTCTCTCACCACTCCTATTCAACACAGTGTTGGAAGTTCTGGCCAGGGCAATCAGACAGGAGAAAGAAATAAAGGGTATTCAATTAGGAAAAGAGGAAGCCAAATTGTCCCTCTTTGCAGACGACATGATTGTATATTTAGAAAACCCCATTGTCTCTGGTCAAAATCTCCATAAGCTGATAAGCAACTTCAGCAAAGTCTCAGGATAAAAAATCGATGTGCAAAAATCACAAGTATTCTTATACACCAATAACAGACCAACAGACAGCCAAATTATGAGTGAACTCCCTCCCATTCACAATTGCTAAAAGAGAATAAAATACCTAGGAATCCAACTTACAAGGGATGTGAAGGACCTCTTCAAGGAGAACTACAAACCACTGTTCAACAAAATAAAAGAGGACACAAACAAATGGAAGAACATTCCATGCTCATGGATAGGAAGAATCAATATTGTGAAAATGGCTATACTGCCCAAGGTAATTTATAGATTCAATGCCATCCCCATCAAGCTACCAATGACTTTATTCACAGAATTGGAAGAAACTACTTTAAAGTTCATCTGCAACCAAAAAAGAGCCCACATTGCCAGGACAATCCTAAGCCAAAAGAACAAAGCTGGAGGCATCACGCTACCTGAATTCAAACTATACTACAAGGCTGCAGTAACCAAAACAGCATGGTACTGTTACCAAAACAGAGATATAGACGAATGGAACAGAACAGAGGCCTCAGAAATAACACCACACATCTACAACCATCTGATCTTTGACAAACCTGACAAAAACAAGAAATGGGGAAAGGATTCCCTATTTAATAAATGGTGCTGGGAAAACTGGCTAGCCATGTGTAGAAAGTTGAAACAGGATCCCTTCCTTACACCTTATACAAAAATCAATTCAAGATGGACTAAAGACTTAAATGTTAGACCTAAAACCATAAGAACCCTAGGAAGAAACCTAGGCAATACCATTCAGGACATAGGCATGGGCAAGGACTTCATGACTAAAACAACAAAAGAAATGGCAGCAAAAGCCAAAACAGACAAATGGGATCTAATTAAACTAAAGAGCTTCTGCGCAGCAAAAGAAACTACCATCAGAGTGAACAGGCAACCTACAGAATGGGAGAAAATTTTTGCAATGTACCCATCTAACAAAGGGCTAATATCCAGAATCTACAAAGAACTTAAACAAATTTACAAGAAAAAATCAAACAACCCCATCAAAAAGTGGGCAAAAAATATGAACAGACATTTTTCAAAAGAAGACAGTTATGCTGCCAACAAACACATGAAAAAATGCTCATCATCACTGGTTATCAGAGAACTGCAAATCAAAACCACAATGAGATACCATCTCACACCAGTTAGAATGGCAATCATTAAAAAGTCAGGAAACAACAGGTTCTGGAGAGGGTGTGGAGAAATAGGAACACTTTTGCACTTTTGGTGGGAGTGTAAACTAGTTCAACCATTGTGGAAGACAGTGTGGCAATTCCTCAAGGATCAGAACTAGAAATACCATTTGACCCAGCAATCCCTATACTGGGTATACACCCAAAGGATAATAAATCATGCTACTATAAAGACACATGCACACATATGTTTATTGTGGCACTATTCACAATAGCAAAGACTTGGAACCAACCCAAATGTCCATCAATGATAGACTGGATTAAGAAAATGTGGCACATATACACCATGGAATACTATGCAGCCATAAAAAACGATGAGTTCCTGTCCTTTGTAGGGACATGTTTGAAGCTGGAAACCATCTTTCTGAGCAAACTATCGCAAGGACAGAAAACCAAACACTGCATGTTCTCACTCATAGGTGGGAATTGAACAATGAGAACACTTGGACACAGGATGGAGAACATCACACATTGGGGCCTGTCGTGCGTTGGGGGGATGGGGGAGGGTTAGCATTAGGAGAAATACCTAATGTAAATGATGAGTTAATGAGTGCAGCAAACCAACATGCCACACGTATACATATGTAACAAACCTGCATGTTGTGCACATGTACCCTGGAACTTAAAGTATAATTTTAAAAAAAAATAGTGAAAGTAGAAAGGTTTTAACAGCAAGAAGTCAGTAAGACAATTACTGAGGTTGGAAAATGTTGTGACTAATATAATGTCCTTGTGCAGGATAAAGGTACAATAATCATATCTCATTTACAAAGTTAAAGATGACCTAGCACATAAGAACAAGAATAATTTTTTTAACTTCTCTTTAAAACAATCTTATATGGTCAGATACAGTAAATTAATGGATTAAAATTTGTCTAAATAAAAGGCTGAAAATTCAGAGTGCTTATAGACATCATTATGTAAAATAATCTATAAATTTGAACGCATTTCAGGCTTTCAGTTATGAATTAAATTACAATAAAGTAAAAAACTATTATTGCCAATAGTAGGTTTTATGATACATTTTAGGAATTGAAAATGTATGAAGACGTATTTTTATCATTGTCCTACAGAAATTTCTAATTAATTTGTTAATTCATGTTTTAGTGGATTCACAATACCAAAGTGAAAATTAGAAAAAAAAAGAACATAAAAATTATTAAAATATATTTAAAGTTTATTTTTGTCTTTCATTTATTTGTACTTTCTGTTTGCATAGGTGCTACAAATTTGCTAAAGAAAATTTAACAAAATAGAAATATAATAGAAGAAAGCAAAAAGTTTTCTAATTATGCCATCATGTGACATAATCATCAATCTTTGAACAACTTTGTTCAGAACATTCTACATGTATTTATACACCTTGCAATATGTAAATGTATAATGCATATTTATTTTAAAATTTTACCATATGTATTAAATATGTACATTTAATATTTTAAGATATTGAAAGTTAATAAATTTATTTTGATCTATTTAATTTAAACATGTGAATTAAGTTTTACATCATTAATTAAACAAATTTTATATATTACTGCACATGTCTATATAATGGCTAAGCTGAAATATAAATAGATGCAAAATTATTTATTTTAACAAGCTACTATTCAATAAAAAATTTTTTTTTTATTTTGTGTTATTATCAATCCCATAATGCCAATCTTTGCAGACAGACATTTTTGCACTCACCTCTATTTCCATTGTGGGTTAATTAAATAGTATGAGTCTCCCCTTGTACTAGTAAATTAAAAGGTAAAAGGTATGCTTGCTTCTTTAGAAAAAAATTTTTGATGGATATTATCAAATAGCTCTACCAAAAGGTAGTGATTTTTTTCCCAACAAGTAGTTTTATCAGCTTTCCAATTCAATAAGCAAGAATAACTACTTTTATTTTAACATACTTTATTAGGTAAATGTTACATTTCACATGTTCACTTTTTTGTGGTGAAAAGGGGGAGCAAAACTTTTTAGTTTAATGCACTTGATTTTTTTAAGTCAAAGTTTAAGAAAAGTCAATCTTTTATTTCTTGTTTATAAATTAACAACTATTCGTTTCTTTTCCAAAATTTTTTTTATTATACTCTAAGTTTTAGGGTACATGTGCACAACATGCAGGTTTGTTACATATGTATACATATGCCATGTTGGTGTACTGCACCCATTAACTCGTCATTTAGCATTAGTTATATCTCCTAATGCTATCCCTCCCCCCTCCCCCCACCACACAACTGTCCCTGGTGTGTGATGTTCCCCTTCCTGTGTCCATGTGATCTCATTGTTCAATTCCCACCTATAAGTGAGAACATGCGGTGTTTGGTTTTTTGTCCTTGTGATAGTTTGCTGAGAATGATGGTTTCCAGTTTCATCCATGTCCCTACAAAGGACAGGAACTCATCATTTTTTATGGCTGCATAGTATTCCATGGCATATATGTACCACATTTTCTTAATCCAGTCTATCGTTGTTGGACATTTAGGTTGGTTCCAAGTCTTTGCTATTGTGAGTAGTGCCACTATAAACATACGTGTGCATGTCTGTTGCTAATAAGAGGTATCAATTTAATTTTGAAACCATCAATTATTGACTGTGTTTCAGGCTTGCAACTCTGGAACATAATTTCTTTTTGTGTTTCTCTGAATTCTTCCAGTACAGGTACATTAGCTGTGCAGTTTGAACAATTGGCCTGACTTTTCTATAACTTAATTTTCTCATGTGGGACAATTGAGATATTAACAATGTCAACCTCTTAGTTTTATTGCTGGGAATATATATATACCAAGTAAAGCATTTAGCACTGTGCTTAAACATTGTAGCTTTTAATAAATTATGGTTAAAGTAATAAATATGTCAATAATATATTAATATAATGATAATACAGCATATCTATTTTTGTTCATAGTACATATATGATGCTTATTACTTATGTCTAATAGGACACACAAGAATAGTTTCAAAGAAACAACTAAAGGAATGGTGAGAATTTTGCACCCATCTTCTTTCATACCCTTGATTTTACATTTAACCACCTTTTAAAGGTCTGGTTTTGATATCAGAGGTGGTCCACAAATCAAATTTGGGAAAATAGTTTTTTGAACTTAAGCTTTCCAGTTTTCTCATTTAGTGTGATCAGAATGACTTGTGTTAAAACTAGCTAATTTATTTGTTTATGAGTTTACCTAACTGAGCTTCAGTTTTATAATCTGTAAAAATAGGATTTAAACTGTATAAAATTTGTAAAGCAAAATAATAAAGTAGTAATTTAAATTTTCAGTAACAGTTTTAAAATATGGTATTTATTTTTCCTTTTCTTCATGCATAGACTGAGAACAAATATACAAAAACAACATTTAACCACCAATAGAATAAACATTTTGTAATTTTTAAGATGTATTTTTAAAATATGCTGACTATAAATTACATCAGACAAATGTTTAGGTGTACATAGGGAAAATCTACAAATGAAGGCAAAATGCCATACATTTTTGAAGTGTTAACAATTTAGTTTGAGAATCATAAAAACACATTATTTTCTTTCCCTATTACTCTGACATTTGAAAAGCTGTATTCATTTTGAAATTTATTAACTCATTATGCTACAAGATGAATCTAATACTCCTAATTGTTATTGGCAGAGGGAAAAACAAAGAATCTATTTCAGTGTTTAATTAGGAATACATACAGAAATGTAACTTTATTAGCATTGCCATTTGTACAAGCTCTGCCTATTTAAAAAGTTATATTCCACTGAAATGGCTATTGTTGCTGTAGACATAATATAATAAACTTTAATGATGACACTAATATTGATTTATCATAATCCCAGGTAAAGATAAAATAGTAAAATAGGCATTTAAACTAAATTACTCAGTATTCATTTTATTGCCACTTCTATGGGTGTGACAGAATGCTTTAATTTTAGTTCCAGATATGACAAGGCACTTCCATTACTTCTGATTTTAAGAGTCTGAGGGTGCTTTATGTGGGTGTTTCAAGTCTAAAAATATTTAAAAATTGAATTTCTCCCTGAATTTCATCAACTTGATTTTTTTAAAACAGAAAGAAATGTTCTCAAAATAGGTTTCTTAAGACAAAGCATTTTTTGCTTTCTTTTCCTCTGACTTCAGTGTTCATTCTGACTTACAAAAAGATAAATATATGTAGTATCCACTTAGAAGTGAACATATGTATGTTCACTCACATATATATAAATATATACATATAAATATATATATATAAATGTTCTTCATACTTCATACCTTTTATTTCACTTTTGGTTAAAAAAAATTATCTGTTACTAGAGATGAGTGACACTGTAGATGATCTTGAATATTCCTGAAATTCTTTCAAAAGATCACGTATTAAAAGAGTCTAAAGATGCCAATCTAAAATACATATAATAAGACTTATGATTTATGTGAAAACTCAAGATTTTTTAAAATTCAGGACTCATCTCCTGAGCACCTGCAACAGAGCAGCTAGAAATTCAAGTTTAAACAAAGTAAGATTTTTTCCTTTGAAAAGTACTGCTTTCTTATATTCTCTTCTTGACAGCAGAAAATAATTGTAAGAAACTTTGCAGTTAGGGGAATGGTATTGTCTTATTGTCTATGAAATCTCTCTTAAGGCATTAATAAATTAATGTCTCGATAATTAATAACTAAAAAATGTATTTTTTATTATTTTTATGAATAGCATTAACATTAAAATTTGGAATATATAAAGAAAAAAAGTCCCTGGCCTCAACATGATTATAATCTATTCAGAGACATAGATATATTAACATTTAATTCTGAAGAAAGTCAAATGTAACTTATGTGCATTTGGAGAAATTTTTCTTTTTCTCTTTCTTAATTCAATACTCCAATTCTTAGGTGTATTGAAATCTTCAAATGCTTAGGAAACATGAGAGGCAACTTGAGGCATTTTACATGCCAACAGATTGATTTTAATTTAAATTAATAACAATTAGCCTAGAGATAAAACGATATAATATAAAAGTGAATGCAAACTCTATTGGGGACATACTTCTTCCTCTCAAGATTGAGTAAGAAAAGCAAACAAGGTATGAACTGGATGTATAAACCATCAGTATGCACTGCTAACATTATAAATTCAAGATCATAAAGAGAGATTGAAAGGGGAGGAAACATTTTTGTGACTGAAAAGAGTTCAAGCAAGATGAAGACTGAAAAGTATCTTGTCTTATTCTATTTGGCTGTTATAACAAACACCATAAACTAGGTAGCTTATCTCTGTAAACAACAGAAATTTATTGTTCATAGATCTGGAGGCTGGGAAGTCCAAGGTCAAGGTGCTGCTGGGTTCAGCGTCTGGTGAGGGCCTGCGTCTTTTATAGACAATGCCTTCTTACTGTACCTTAACATGATGGAATCAGCAAACAAACCTAGGATCTCTTTTTTTTAACTTTTAAGTTCATGGGTACAAGTGCAAGTTTGTTACATAGCTAAACTTGTGTCGTGGGGATTTGTTGTGCAGATTATTTCATCACCCAGGTATTAAGTGTAATACCATTAATTATTTTTCCTCATCCTGTCCCTCCTCCCAACCTCCACCCTCCTAAAGGCCCCAGTGTGTGTTGTTTGAAACTAATGAGAACAAAGTTACAATGTACCATAATCTCTGGGACACAGCTAAGGTAGTGTTAAGAGGGAAATTTATAGCACTAAATAACCACATCAAAAAGTTAGAGAGATCTCAAGTTAACAACTAACATCACAACTAAAAGAACCAGAGGACCAAGTGCAAGCAAATGCCAAAGCTAACAGAAGATAAGAAATAACCAAAATTAAAGCTGAACTGAAGGAGGCAGAAACACACACAAAAAATCAAAAATCAACTAATCCAGGATATTTTTTTTGAAAAAAAAAATAGACTAATAAAGAAAAGACAGAAAATTCAAATAAGCACAATCAGAAACAGCAATGCATATTACCACTGACCCCACAAATATACAAGCAACCGTCAGAGAATATTACGAACATCTCTATGCACATAAACTAGAAAATCTAGAAGACAGATAAATTCTTGAACACATACACCCTCCCAAGACTGAACCATGAAGAAATTGAATCCCTGAATAGACCAATAAAGAGTTCTGAAATTGAGGCAGTTATATATAGAACCTCTTTAATAAGGACATTAATCCCATTCTCTGCCCTCAGGATCTAATCCCCTATGAAAGACCCCATTTCTTAATAAGATAGATAAGCCACATTGGGGATTAGGATTTCAACACATAAGTTTTTAGGGGACACAAACATTTAGACCATAACATGGCCTTTGAACAGATTAAAAGCTAATGCTGACTGTTTAGGTAGAGTCTTTTATATATATAACTATATATATATAATATATGCATTACATATAATTATTGTATACATTATTATATATAATATATTATATACATTATTATATATTCTGTGGATAAGGAAAAATTATATGTTTATTATAATTCTTATGGTTCAGAGAGACATATGCATTTTTATTTAACTGAGAAAAAATTTACAGCAGAGGAGGGATTTTCTATATGAAAAGCAGAATGATGGAGTAAATTTTTGGGATATAGTAGTTGGGCATCAAAATGACAGTTTGAAGAATTTTGGGGGCATCAAGTATGGTATCTCAGCATCTTTTTCTAGAGAATATAGACGACTGTGAAAGAAAATGATTTTATGAGTACGGGTGGAAAGTTGAAATTAGTTATCACAATTTTTTCCAAAAGACCCACACCTATAAGCTAGGAATGAAGAAAGGACTGGATGCAGACCTCAGGGACAGCATCAATATTTGTGGGTTTGCACAATAAGAACATAGTTACAGATTGCTTAAACCTGAAAATCAGGATACTTTCTGAGAAGTAGGGACTGTTAAGAGAAAAATAAATTGATAATTTATAATAAATTAGTAAAGAAAAGAGGCATGATGACACAGTAGCGTAAGATAATGGAAATAGTAAGGAATTGTGATTAGAGAGTAGGTGGTTAGCATTTATGATGTCAAAAGGGCAACAGATTTTGAAGAGATTAGGAGTTCCAGGGTTTAACCATAGGGATAGGTCTGGGCCATGAATGTAGAGAGTCAGTAAACATATTTAAGTTAAAATAGACAAACAGCTTTGAGGTTGTGGTTTTAAAAATGTCTATCCTGAACTCAAGTCATCCAAGGCTGAGATTGATCTGAAGCAGAATATTGAGAACTAGGTGCCAAAGCTATAAGGGAAGAACTGTCATAAATGTGATAGAACAGAGAGAAATATAGATAAATGAGCTTATATTTTATCATCCAAACTGAGATATGTGCACTAAGTAAATGTTAAATTTGATAGGGTCCATGACATTAGATGTAAACTGGGACTGCCCCAGGAAAACCAGGACATAATGGCCACCCTTAGGTACCAGAAAATGGCATGAGTCCCAACAACGATGTGGAGAAAATGATTGGAAAGTCAGAGGAATGAGAAACATGTTAAATGTTAGCCTGCCCACCCTAGCTGATGATAAAAGTGGAAAGGGAGAGACAGTAATGAATGTGGGAGTGAAAGAGAAGCCAAGACTCTGTGTGAGGCAAATGTCAGTAGGTACAGGTGTGGCACATACATTCTGTCAAGGAATTAAAGATGTAAGGGATATAGGCGATGGAGATGTCTTCCTATGTACCCTTTGTTTCACCTATCATGGCACCACCTCACAATATATTACAATTATGTTTCCTTAAATCTATTTTCTACTGGACTGTGAACTCCTTGAGCATCGCTCCAAATTTTCTTCATTACAGAATCCCCAGGGTTTAGCAAAGTGCATAAGCTGTATTATAACAGAAACTAACGTTTTAAGTGAGTAGGTAAATGAAAAAGAATTGAAGCCTGATATGCAGTAGGATAATGAACACTGAAGAATAAAGTATATGGTAACAAGAATAACAATGATAATGAGACTGGTGAAATGACTGGTGCCTGAATTGACCTACAATGTAGGAATGAACTATCTCAAAGCTCTCACATTTGTTATATAGGATGATTTGGTGCCAAAAGTGGAAACAAACAAGCAAACAAAGAAACCACTAGAGTTTCACAAAACATCTAGATTTCCATTTAATTCTTTAGGAGGACTGTCTGGTTTGGTGACTTACAAACCATTGTAAACAAAATCTTCTCAGATTCTAATTTGCAGATCTGTACATTAAAAAAAGAGATTTCTAGCTTTGTCCAAATAAGAACGGGCTAATCCCAGAATAGTTTCTTATAATTTGGAAGGAGAGAAAGCTGGAAGGTTACAGAAAGTTTTTTATTCAGATATTTTTGAAATCATTTTGTGTTTCCTGGGCAGCCAGCACTGGCCAGATGCAAAATGGTGGCCAAGTCCAAAACTGGCTATGGTTGGTGACCTCAAGGGGAGGAAAGTGGGAATAATAGAACAGAATGCAAGGGAAACAGACATCCATGTAATAATCCTGTTGTGGATTCAGAAAATATGCCAAGTTTTTTAGGTCTGAAGCTCAGGGAGAGTTAAGGTACGCGGATTTCCCAAATTCATACACTAAGGAGAAGCTCTGAGTAGTTTTCTGAAGATTTCCCTTGCAGAGAAGGGTAAGCAGACACTAGTTACTACCCAACCCTCTATTTTGCCTATGAAGACAATCCAAAATCTCGCAAAAGTTTTAAAAATTTTGATAGGAAATTGTATGGCTAAGTTCCCCTTTCCTCATTTATGTTATGCATTAATTTATTGGATCATTCATTTGTAACAGTTACTTCTTTGAAAAAAGCAAATGCTATTTCTGCCCTTATGAAGCTTCCATTCTTGCAAGGTGGAACAAACAGAAAAGATAATTGCAGTTAAAAGGAAATGCCATGAAAAAAATAAAGCAAATAACTTTTATTTGTGTTAGGAATCTGACAGTGTAAAGATTGCCTTCTGCCTGTGCAGTGAAGTATGCAGTAAAGATTGGCAAAGTGCAAAATTTTAAATTTGCTTTAGAAAAATACATGACTCCCAGAAAAGTCTCTCTAAGACTCAGCATTTTCTAAGAGTGGTGCTTATGTATATTTTAACGACCTGTTAAAGTCATAAATGCATGCTTTTTATGGCTTTAATTACAGAGTAAATTTCTTAATGTTATAAAATCCTGAATGGCTGTTGAGAAGAAATCCTCATAATAGTTTGATGGTGTTCAGACAATACTCAAAATGGCTATTAATGAGTTCTGTGCATAATGCATTGCCTGATTACTTACTTGCTTGAGGCAACTTGACATGGAAATGAAATTAACTGAACTGGGCTTTAATCCTGGCCTTAGCCCTAGCTAGATGAATGTGAAGTAACCACTTCGGTTCTTAGCTACTTATTTGTAAAATGAGAGGATGGTGTAAGAGGGGACCTTTACTACTCAATCTTGTGTTAGTGACTGGTTAAGTGATAATAAAGGAGACTGGATGATGCCTTCCAACCTCTGTTGAGGGAGGGAATGCAAAGGAGCATCAGAGTGTGATGTTAGAGGGTTACTGGCATTTCCAGTCAATAGAGATAAGTGGTCAAAATCTCTCAATCTCCCACCCTTTATTGCTGATTAAACTGTGTAGAGATGAAGAGTGGTCTCATTCAGGAAGGACATGAAGATTTCTAAGTAATAGAGCCTTTAATGTGCTTTCCAATGCTGTAGGTTCTAAAATTTACTCAAAAATCTTCAGCTTTAGGGAAAGAACATTAATAATTATCTTTGGAGCTGTTTCTCAAGCCCTACTTCATTTTGGTCTAAGTATCCTTATAATCCAAAATTTATCTGAGTATTTTATTGTACAATTGAAACCTGACAGATAATATTGTATAGCCAGTAAAACCGTATGTGACTCTGTAGGAATGTGGTTTTACAGAGTGTCATCTTTTATGCATCATTTAATCTTAAAATAAGAATGAATGGGAAGAGAAGGTTGGTTTTCTCAGATGTGAAGTTAGTATGGATGAGGCCAGATGGGCCTATGGTCTGATGTAGGCCACAGTCAGTAGACTCTGCTTTACTCATTACCATATTCAACTCTTTCATCATTCCTTATCTTACTGATCTTATTTTTTAGTGCACTTTATATTAAGTCCCTATCTTTCAAGTATGGGATTTCTTTTCTTTTTACTTCCTTTAATATTTAAAGAGATTTCTTACTCTAACAATCTTGGATCTCACTTTTTGTTAATTAAAACCAATTCTACATATTTCAAAGGTGGAATTGTGTAGTTTTATGTCTTCGTCCGGTTCTGTTGTGAAATTTTATATAACTATATACACAATACAAATCAAAGCATTAATTAAATAGTAGGTTTCATAAAACATGATGTATCTGTTACATGGAATTATATGTTTTTAATGGTCAAGACAGTTATAGGTCAGATATTGATTTTCTCTTCACTTGTAATTGTATGATGCATGCATCAGAATGTCCTGTGGTCCCAGATACTTGGGAGGCTGAAGCACAAGAATAACTCGAACCCTGGAGGCAGAGGTTGCAGTGAGCTCAGATCATGCCACTGTACTCCAGCCTGGGCAACAGAGCAAGACTCCGTCTCAAAAAAATATATATATAGACATATATATATATATATGTATACATATATACACACACACACACACATATATATCTGTCCTGGGGTAAGATACATATATTGAATATTGAGTTTTAATTTTAAGTACCTAGTATTTATTATTTCATTTTCTGATTGAGCCTTAGATATTCTATTCATTTTTTTAAAATTTCAAATCATATTAAACAAAGTTATAAAATGGGTCAGCTTATCAAAAGGATCTAAGTACTAAAATGATTAAGAATAAGATTAATTGGTCACTCATTTTGTAGATGTCACAATAAGTAATTTCAGTATAATGACATTGGTCCATGATCTGCAGTTAAAAATTCATCATCTCTTTTTTCCCTATTTTTCTAAAATTCAAACCTTTAAACTCTTGGACAAACGCTACCCTTCATCTAGGTCTCAGAAGACTGTTTTCCACAGGACCATTTTGCATTCAAGACCTTAGTAAAACCAAGGGAGCTACTGCAGATGCTGGAAGAGGGTGAAGTTATTGCATCTTCTACAACATCAAGAATTCATTCAGCACACAGTACTCCAGTACATGGGGGAATCCATTACTCAAAATAAATACTCAGAAAAGCAACACATTTTCTATCTTCAAAGGTAACCATAGACTAATCTTCTTATATACACGAGATCACATATGAAAGAACATATCCAAAAAATCATTTAATAAGATAGATATTTCAGCTACGGTTTTCCAGAAATAGTGTTTTGGCTGGTTTGTGATGATTCTTGTTTGTTTTTTAAACTATCAATAGAACTCAACTTTACTTAAGCTAAACAAACAATTTCATGTTTCAGAATAACAAAAGCTGTAGAGAGACTATTTTAGTGCTCCTCAAATAACTTTTTTGTTTTCAAAACAAAAACATATATTTTAAGGTAAACTTACCAGTAATTCTCAGGACTCACAATGGGGTATCTGTTACATCCTTGTATTGTACTCTACATTTAAGTGTATTGTATAACATAACAATGATTAGACTAAATGCAGGTAAGCACTTTCCCAAGGCATTTTTGCATTATATTATATGTTTACATTATTTTCCTTTCTATTAGAGTTGCAACTACAACTAGCACTCCAAAACTACAGGCTACCTCTTGAGGAAATAGAGAAGTCTCAATTATTTTTACATCTTAAAGCCAGAAATTGCCACTCTTCTTAGTAGCAAATTTTATTTTGCAATTTAAAAACTGGGGGAAGCTATTTTTACATCCTGTTTTGGATTCGATGAATAGCTGTCATTTTCTCAAATCATTTTGAACTTACAGTCACAAAACTACCTGATTAGCAACCTGCCTAAGTAGAGTGCATGATAAGGCAGAAAAAGGAGCAGTATCTAGATGGGAAATTTGTTCTAGTTTGCTGCTTGCTGCTCAGTTGATTGAAAGTTCAGAATGAAAAAGCTGCTTCGTTGATGACAATAGGTACAGACTGCAACCTTTGAAATCAATGAAATCTGCCTTTTACCAGCAGGATTTTTGGATCCACCATGGATGTTTTTTCCCAGGCCCTCTCTATCCTGCATTCATGGAAAATGTTACCCTCAGCTCTTTTAATAATAAGAGTAGCCCAAAATCAGAACAACTAACTTTGACTGACTCCTGGCTGAGCTGTGTGTTTTTATCTAGTAAATCAAAGTCATATCTTGTAACACAGGAATAATACATATCTTCTACCTTTGCTATGTCTTATAATAAAAGAAATCTTCAGGTCTTGATAGGAGAAATTTCTGATTTTTTTGCAAAGAGATAACACAGAAGAAAGTCTCTTTGATCAGAAAATAACGGAAAATATTCCCCAGGGCAAAAAGATTTGAAAGGGCACATGTAGAATATACAGGTAAATGCAACTATACAGGGAAAGGGTTTAGTATTTGTGGCTTGTATGTGCACATGAATTTCCAGATATTTAAATTAGAATGGAGATAACAAATCAGTCTAATAAATTTTAAAAAATAAATTATAAATTTATCGTTAACTGATCTTTAAATATTTAACAAACTCCTCTTGAATAGGAATAAAAAAATTATCTGCATATAAGCAACTTTGCATATAAGCTTTGCCACTTTGCATATAAGCAAGACACAAAAATACATAAAAATTAGAAGGGAAAATCATTTAAAAATGCAGATACAGAAAGGTGAAATAGCTACTCTTGTATAAGAAGAATGGTTTGAAACTATGTGAAGATTCAAAAATACTTCCATTTCTCCCCACTACCACATCTGTCTCTCTCTGAAATCACAAAGTCAGATTTTCTAGTTTTTTTTTTTTCTGTTTTTTTCAAGAAAGGGGGTTAAACTCATATATGTTGAGTTCCTACAATGTACTGAGGGGACACATATTACATTATTGAATCCTCAAAACAAAACTTACAAGGTATTAATTCTAAGAAGTAATGTTAATGATAATATTATAGTAAGCACGTTGCAAGAATTACCTAATAAAATCTTCACAAAAATACTCACGTGATAAATATTAACATCTACATTTTACATTTTTGAAAATAATCTATTATAGATTATGCATTAAACATATTTCCCAAGGACAACTTAACTAGAATCGGATACTACAAACCCATTGATTGATCTGGTATCTACATATTGAACTCTTAAAGGAATCTATTTTTAAGAGACAACTGCCTTTCATTTTCTTTTATCACCACTTTAGGTTTCAAGCTCAGAGAACTAACTAGAATGTTTAATAAAGAAAAAAACGGTAAGTGTGAATAGATGTTGCCAGTGTGAGGATGATAGTTGCCAATTTGACAAGGTTTGACAGAAATCGGTGTTGCAGAATGAAGGAAAATTGGGGAAGCTTACCATTGAAGGCAGCCAGTCAGGCTCATGACTAGTCACAAAGACAACCACTCTCATATGCATTGATGGGGAAGCATATTCCACTTGATTTCAATCAAAAGAAAAAGCTCCAAATTGAGTCAAGGTTTTCTAACACTATAATTATACAAAATAATTTACTTGTCAACAACTCCCTGATTATGTTGTGCATCTTACAAGTAATTCAACAAAACAAGTGCATTCATAAATTAGTAACCTCGAAATCTCTGTCAACTTAACATTTTAGATATATTGAAGAAATCCACACCAACTTCCTAGTCTGTAACTGAAATTCATCACCATTTTATGTCCTATACATTAGTTCCTATACTTATAAACATAAACCTAGTTATTGGCCAACATCCTTTGCATTATTTGTATAGTTTCTTTCTCTCTGGAAACACATTACTCATGCTTTCTTTAAGGCCTTTCTTTAAGTGTATTAGTTTGCTACAGGTGCCACAGCAAGCTGCTAAAGACTGGGTGGGTGAAACAACAAACATTGATTTTCTCATAGTTCTGAAGGCTAAGAGTCCAAGACCACGCTATAACCAGGGTTGGTTTCTTCTGCAGGTTTCTCTCCTAGGATTTTAGATTGCCATCTTCACCTTGTGTCTTCATGTGGTTTTCCTCTGTTTCTGTTAATCTCTTCTTCTTATAAAGACACCAATCACATTGTATTAGGGAACATCCATATAACTTTATTTTCTCTTAATTATTTTTTAAAGACTCTTGACTCCAAGTACCACACTTTGAGGTAGTAGGGGCTAGGATTTCAACATAGGAATTTGGGGTGGACACAATTCAACCCATAACACTTAACATATGTTTTTATTTTCTGACTTGCTGTAGAACATTTTCTATGCAGTTTCAAATGGAGTGATCATAACAAAGCTATCCATACAGCTTTCCTGAGCACCCAAGCATACTGACAGAGTGGATATAATTTCTGCAAAGATTCTGAATGAAATTAGGGAGGTGGGGCAATCTGCTCCATCCTCTTTGAAATACTGCTTTTAGTGAGTGTAGACGAGTCAGGTGCATTCTTATTTACCAATATGCAAGTTATAAATTTTAAGGCACAATAACTTTGGAGAAATAATGAGGTTTCTTAGTATTTTTAGTAAAGATTTATAAAAGAAAATTACTCAAATAATTCCTTGCAATTTTAAATATTAAACAAAAGTCATCCCCAATGAAAGTGTACACCAGCAGAAATTATTTCAAATGCAAGTGCTAAAACATGACCCTTAAATAAGTTTGTGAGATGGAAAATATGCATTTACTGTCTGAGTTGTGAAAAACAAGACTCTGAGTTCCAAATAGGTAATTATGCTCCAAAATAGCCTCCAGGTCAGGCAAGCCCCAATTTTCATGTGCAATCATCTATCTGAATATATAATACTTAATCATGTGTAAGCATTCGATAGGGGTAATTTCTGTATGTCTCTCTCTTTCACAATATGGTCCTTTGTCTAGTTTATAGGAAATGTTACATGCATTTTCTGGGTTTTTTTGTACAATTAAAAAGGAAAATAGCAACAGCAAATTTTAAGCTGAAAACTAACAAAGGCACTACAGTTAATAGTAAAGATTTCACCTAAGAAGAATTTGCTAAAGCATTCTACTTGACCATTTTTTTTAAAACTTTTATTTTAAGTTCAGGGGTACATGTGCAGGTGTGTAATATAGGTAAAGTCATGTCACAGGAATTTTTGTACAGATTATTTTTTCACCAGGTATTACACCTAGTAACTATTCGTTATTTTTGCAATCCTCTCCCTCCTCCCAGCCTCCACTCTGCAGTAGGCCCCAGTGTCTGTTGTTCCCCTCTGTGTGTTCATGTGTTCTCATGTTTTAGCTCCAACTTGCAAGTGAGAACTTGCAGTATTTGGTTTTCTGTTCCTGTGTTTGTTTGCTATGGTTAATGGCCTTCCAGCTCCATCCATGTTCCTGCAAAGGACATGATCTCGTTCCTTGTTATGACTGCATAGTATTTTATTGTGTAAATGTACCATATTTTCTTTATCCAGTCTATCACTGATGAACATTTAGGCTGATTCCATGTCTTTGCTATTGTGAATAGTGCTGCAATAAACATATGCATGCATGAGTTTTTATAATATAACAATTTATGTTCCTTTGCATATATACCAAGTAATGTGACTGGTGGGTCAAACAGTAGTTCTGTTTTTAGGTCTTTGAGACATCACCATATTGTTTTCCACAATAGTTGAACTAATTTACACTCCCACTAACAATGTTCCCTTTCCTCTGCAACCTCACCAGCACCTGTTATTTTTTGACTTTTAGTAATAACCATCCTGACTGGTTTAAGATGGTATCTCATTGCGGTTTTGATTTTCATTTCTCTAATTATCAGTGATGTTAAGCTTCCTTTTATATGTTTGTTGGTTGCATGTATGTCTTCTTTTGAAAAGTGTCTCTTCATGTCCTTTGCCCACTTTTTAATAGAGTTGTTTGTTTTTCTTCTTGTAAAGTTGTTTAAGTTCCTTGAAGATGCTGGATATTAGAACTTTATCAGATGGAAATTTTGCAAATATTTTCTGCCATTCTGTAGGTGGTCTGTTTACTTGGTAAACAGTTTATTTTGCTTTGCAGAAGCTCTTTAATTAGATTTTATTTGTTAATTTTTGCTGTCTTCATCATGAAATCTTTGCCTATTCCTATGTCCAGAATGGTATTGCTTAGGTTGTATTCCATGGTTTTCATATTTTTGAGTTTTACATTTAAGTCTTTAATCTATCTTGAGTTAATTTTTATATATGGTGTAAGGAAGGCTTCCTGTTTTAATCTTCTGTGTATAGCTAGCCATTTATCCTAGCACCAGTTATTGAATAGGGAGTCCTTTCTCCATTGCTTGTCTTTGTCAGCTTTGCCAAAGATCAAATGGTTGTAGGTGTTTGGCTTTATTTCTGGGCTCTCTATTCTGTTCCATTGGTCTATGTGTCTGGGCCATGCTATTTTGGTTACTGTAGCTCTATAGTATAGTTTGAAATTAAGTAGCATGATGCCTCCACCTTTTCTATTTTTGCTTAGAATTTCCTTGGCTATTTGGGTACTTTTTTGTTTCCATATGAATTCTAAAATAATTTTTTTCTAGTTCTGTTGAAGAATGTCATTAGTAGTTTGATAGGAATAGCATTGAATCTATAAATTGCTTTGGGCAGTATGGCCATTTAAATTATATTGATTCTTCCTGTGTACTAGGAGAATGTTGGTTTCAGCTAACCAATCTGAATTTAAAAGAATACTCTTTGCAGTGAAGGGCACTTAAGTAGAGATTATCAGGACAGCACCAAGCTAAACTCTTAGTACATATATCTAGACCATTGTAATTAATATCAGGTCATTTATTTAATATGACTCTGTACTGTGACAGCATTTCCAGGGAGAAGAGCAGAATTGGAGAAGGTGAAGGGTGACCTTTGAGAATTGCCTTATCTATTTATGTCAATGTAAACTTTCGTATCAACAATGCTTTCATAAATGACTTATCTAGTAATAAGAAAACATGAATAAGTAAAACAATATTACTATCACTATACAGCACTGCTATGGGGATTGGATGCAATATATGTTAAAATGCACAGCAGAATACTTGGCACCTAGGAAACATTCAAACAGTTATTAAAATTACTACACTTAGTTGCTAGTTCCAATTCTACTTGACAATTTCTTTATCATAATTAGGGCTCAATCAATAAATTATAGCTTATTATTTTAAAAGTTTGTGCTGATTTCTGTATAAACATGACAAACTGAGTGTATGCATTTATCTTTTAAAATTCTATTAAAATGATAGCTGTTGAAAAGAATAATCCTACAAGGATGCGAAGTTGTCATTTATTTTCTTTTATCATCATTTTCATGGAATATTAGGAGGGAGTGAAGATCAAGGACAGTGTCTGGTTTCAGACTCTGGTTAACATTTAACTAGAAATACAGAAGGAATTTAAAGCTAATTTAAAAGGTATGTCAAACTTTATCAAATAGCATATGTTAAAGATAAGAAAAGGAAAAATGATGAGTATGACTATCTATCACAATTTTCTAAACACTTGATTCGATGCCTCCAAAGTTGGCAATAAGTTTTCCAAGGGCCAAAGTGGAAGGAAGGATTGGTCATTCAAGAAATCTGCAAGGCCCCACAAGATAAAGTTAACTAATTGTCTAGGAAAAGTACAGCTATTATTGGTATTATCGGTACCAATTTTGGGATACAATTTCTCCCATGGAAATGATGAAAAGTTATTGAGTTACATAAATAATAGCCTGGAAATATTCTTAAAATAAATATATCAGCCGGGTGGGTTGGCTCACTCCTGTAATCCCAGCACTTTGGGAGGCCGAGGCGGGCGGATCACGAGGTCAGGAGACTGAGACCATCCTGGCTAACACGGTGAAACCCTGTCTCTACTAAAAATACAAAAATTAGCCGGGCATGGCTACTCCTGTAGTCATGGGACCTATAGTCCCAGCTACTCGGGAGGCTGAGGCAGGAGAATGGCGGGTGAACCTGGGAGGCAGAGCTTGCAGTGAGGCGAGATCACGCCACTGCACTCCAGCCTGGGCGGCAGAGTGAGACTCCGTCTCAAAAATAAAAAATAAATAAATATATCAACTAATTTAATTCACAGAAAGAAATTTCAATATAGAATTGATGGCATGTTAGAGTTCATTAGAGGTAGTTCTGAAGATGCCAATAAGATAGAGTGTTTAGTGCCAAATTGACTTTAAAATGTAATAAACTTCTGAGCAATTTTCCAAAGTTTTAGATCTTTTACTTTACAGATAAATGCCCATACATTTTCCCAAGAGCACAATACCATGTCAGGTGGCTTAGCCCATGGCAACTTTCACCTTCAACATGATACATTAGTGGAGGTAACCCATCCTCCCACAAATTCCCAAAACCTTGTTCTTGTGTCTAGATCACTAGATCAGAGTCTATTATCTCCTAATAAGAAGGCTTTAGTGCCTTTTTTTTGGTCAATAGACCTCAATTAGAACCATCCTAGTAAACATGATGAGTTTCAATGATATTGCACCACCAATGGGAAGGTACCAGGGCTTTAACTATTTTCTCCTTTGGAGCTTATTGTCATCACATGCAAATTTATCCATTTTATTCCTAGTGACAAGATTTATATGACAAGAAATTGTGAGTGCTCAAAAAAACTTTGAACGGATGTGATTTAACCCATAGCTAGACTGTCATGTAACAGTGAGTCCTGGTGTTCGGGCTGGGGAATTTGTTCTCCTTCCCCTTAAATGAGCCCCCAAAGACATTAATCTCTAATGGGGAGAACCCTTTTCTGAAACCCTTCAAAGCCAGATATTCTATATCCACAAACATATCCCAGTGACCTTGGCAAGTAAATAAATACATAGTTGAACATAAACACGTCAATTTGAATGGAAGAAATTTCTTGTCATCCTCAAAGTGTTCTTCACATACTTACAAATTGACATCTAAACAGTCGGGGTTTTTTCCGTCCAGAAATATATTTCTACACACTTACATTTCATGTAGTTTTCTCATATGTCTTCTGTTAAATTTTGTAATTTCTAATGGAAGAATTTTACATATTTTTTAATGTTTGTCTTTAGGTATGCTGTTTCTTAAGTCATTGTTAGTATAATTTTTTCATTACATTTTCTATCTGGTACCTTGTAATATAAGATTATTCTTTTTTTCATATAATTACTTTGCACATTTACCTTTACTAAACTTTATTTTTTATCTAAACATTTTAGTTATTTATCTTGGACATTCAGGATACATAAACAATGATCGTATCCATAAATGTCTAGATATTCATTTACTGTCAAAAAGCTTTCTTAAAGCAAAAACTTTTATATAACCATAAGCAATTGAATGACTAGAGGTGTATTTTGCTGAGACGTGGGTCTTTCAAAAGTGGAAGGCAAAATAGACAGCTGATAAAGACATTAAAAACATATTCACACACATTTCATGGGATTAGATCTTAGATGTCATGATGAGCTTGCCTTCTCGTACCTCATGTACCTAGATATCAGAGTTACTGTCATAACAGATATTATTTAAAGTTAGTCTTTTAAATACAAAGGATGAGTTACGGTATGATTTTTTAAATGTCTTTTGAAAGTTCAGAGATCTTTTTAAGACTCTGAAAAATTAGCATTTTAATATGCTATTAGGTTACTCCTTCTAAAGTCTAATAATGATATTTTATCTTCCATACTGGCAGCCTTCAATCCTGTGACATTAGTAAACACTTATATGAGATTGTAAAGGTAATAAAGCTACCAGACAAAACCACTTTGATTTATCTTTTCTATAATGATAAATTACATATGACTGTGTCTTTCTTGATTCTCTTAATGCAATACACATTAAATAGTTGAAAAATACCACACACAAAATGTCAATTTTAAAGGTGTTTCTTTCATAAAATGATTTTTATTTATAAGACATGCATATATCTATTAAAACTCATAAAGTGTCAATAATCTTTTCCGTAATAAGCTTTTTGTCCCTATACTTTATCTCTGCTTTCATTACAATACTTATGGACAAAGCTTTGGTGTCTGCCATCAGTGTATTCTGCCTTCTCTAATTATAGAGCCCTCTCAATACTATGCTTAATTTGAATCCCTTTTTTGTCTTCAGAATTCATCTGCCAGTAAATTATAGTTTGGTGGTCCTGGGTGATGCATAAGATTCAGAATTCCATGAAAAAATGTGGTTTATTGAAAACTACAGTTAGTTTAAAATATTTTAAGGAAAAAATGAGTATTTTTAATATAAAAATAAGTATTCCATAAAAAATAATTAATGGAAGAGTTTTGCTAACTTCCAAATAGTTTTGTGAGTTTAGTATAAAAATCAGGGACAGGTGTATACAAATTGTTCTGCTCATTTTTGTCCTTGATGAATACGAAATTGCTATAATGACATTTACAATTTTATTAACTCATTAAAGAGAGATGTGTGAGGAATACATAAGGAGCTCTTTATAGAGTCTGGTGATTTAATATTTTGCTTTGTGTTTAGCTGAATTTATCTGCACACTTTATAATAGATAAACAATTAACATATATAAATATATGTTTGTCTCTGAACTCCAATATAAATTTATATTTACCTAAATTCTGTTAAAAATAGAAAAATACAAATGTGAAAATTTTTCACATTTGTAGCTACTGGATGCAAAAAAATGAATAGTCTAAAAATTATTTGAGATACTTAATTTCGCATAGATTTTTCCACTCAGAATAAAAAACTCTATCAAAATTCCAAACAGCAAGCATTGATGACTCATTATCAGAATTCCTAGACAGATGACTATATGTCTGGATAAGGGAGAGGGAGTGGATCCAGATAGCTTTACAAGTATGCAGATTCTTTTCAAGCAGCTGCCTTTATACGGTATGAATCTAGTGAAGGATTAGCCATCATGATTGGGGACAAATGCAAAGAATTAGCCATATGATTATGAAGTGTACTGTAACAGATATTGGGCTAAGAGAAATCCTGAGATCTGGGCCCAGCCCTGTCACTAGCTGTGCAAACCTAAGCTTAAAACGTAATCGCTAGAGATATTTTTTTTAGTTTGTAAAATGAGAATGTGACATAAAAGAAAAAATTAAAATGCTTTGCAAAACTGTAATGTACTATATAAATGAAAGGCATTCAATCATTACAAAATTGTGAACAAGATTAAGAGTTCAAAGCTGATATTACTGTCTGGTTTAACGGCTTGCTCTGTCTATACCATCTAGACTTTCACATAATTTTTTGGAGGATCATTTTACCTCTTCACTGATTCCGTTATAACTTAATCATTATTGTATTGATATTGTTTCTTTTTATCATTTTGTAGCCATTTTATTGAGGAGCCAAGCTTCCTAGTCCTTCTCATTATTAATATTTTTATCATGATGATGATGATGATTTTAATAATTATTTCTACATTCACAGAATTGGCTTGCATTGTTGTGGTTGTCTTTTTCTTTTCTTAATCTACTTTGAACACTCACAAACTTTTTAGCCAGCTTGTCATATTATAGAAATGACAGTTTTATAAGGAAGGCCATAGTGTTGCCCCGGCCTTTGGCCTAACAATGTCAGTTGCATACAGTTGTGATGCAGTCTGTGACAGTCACAGTGAGCAAGGGAAAAGGCAAAACAGGGTGTGAATGTAGCAGAGAGGGCACTAGCATCCTCTGCTGCAGGAAAAAAACAGCAAAATCCTGAGAAGAATCTGGAGATTATTTATGAGTGGGACACTAAATGATAATGATTACAATTGCTTATATATTCTCCCTATAACGGCTGATAATGGTGTGATTTGAATCATCTTATAATTTCAAATCCAATAGTGCCTCATCCATACAGGGTTTAAAAAGCTACATGCAGTAGGTTTAGGTAAAATTCTGATCAGTTAATTCCACTTTTATTCTGACTGTCAAAATACCAATCTTTCACTGAGGAGAAAAAAGCTATGGCACCTACTAATTTGATTAATGGCCAGATAAAGGGATTCTTACTACAAAGAAAAAAGGTAACAATGATGAAGTAGGAAGTTGGTTAAATCTATAAGGAATTTTAAAAATGTGATTAAATTTTATTACTTATAACACATCATTTGATAAAATACTTTGAAAGATGCATTACTACTTTTTTAAAGAAATGCACTTAGAAGTAAAATTCTTATAATACCAAAATACTTATATAAATATTTGAAAATTCAAATGTAGAAAATAATTCTAAAGAGCGATTAAATTTCAGATAAAGTGACCATTAAATTGAGCATTAAAATGTAGGTTTTAATTATATTCCCATCAGGATAGTGGTCCTCAAATTTAGCTGCTAAACTATCTAATGGTAGTCTATTAAAAAGATAGAATTATAGACTTTGACTCTAGGGATGCTGAATCAATAGCTGCCAAAGGGTCTGGAAAGTTGCATTTTAAATAGATATCTCAGGTGATAATGGGTTAAATAGACCCTATAATGCTCTGTGAAACACCTATTTGTTAGATAAATTGATTTAGAACCATTAAAATCTCATTAGAACAGGTGAGTATTAGAGAAGTATAGAATAAAAGAGATTGGTAGGGATCACTCAAAAAATCCACAAAAGGATTCTGAGAAGTCCTAGCAATGCCATTTAACTACAGCTCATCATAAGCTGAGATATGAATAATAAAAGATTGTTGAATTTAACCAAGTTCATTCTGTTATTTTTCATGAGGAAAGTGAATTACACCACTAATTCCTTTGATTAAAGTTTTTCTTATTTATTTGTTTTCTTTTTTGATATGAATATCTCTACACATAGAAATAGTTTGTTTCGTTGTTTTCTGAAAAAGACAAAGACAAATGCAGATGAAGAACAGTTGTTCTATACATTCTTTTTTTTTTGAGCAGAGTTTCACTCTTGTTGCCCAGGTTGGAGTGCACTGGCACAATCTCAGCTCGCCACAACCTCTGCCTCCCAGGTTCAAGCAATTCTCCTGCCTCAGCCTCCCCAATAGCAGGGATTACAGGCATGAGCCACCACACCTGGCTAATTTTGTATTTTTAGTAGAGACGGAGTTTCTCCATGTTGGCCAGGCTGGTCTCGAACTCCTGACCTCAGGTGATCCACCCACCTCGGCCTCCCAAGGTGCTGGGATTACATGCATGAGCCACCACACCCTGTCTACATTCATATTTTTTAATTCTAAGAAGAAAAATAAAAGGAGGGAAGGGTGCCGTCATCTTTCATGGATGGAAGTGATTCCTGGTAGGGACTGCAGAGAGATAAAAAACACAGTTAGCTTCTCTTCCATAATCTACACCTATTTCCTAAGGAAACAAAGCCAGTTTGGTAGACCAAGACTCTTCATCAGACTATTGATGACTATAACCTGCTATGGACTGAATGTTTGTTTCTCCCCAAACTTATATTTTGAAATCCTTATACGCAGTGTGATGGTATTAATAATAGGGCCTTTTTGGAAATAGGGCATTTAGGCATTTAGGTAATAAAGGCAGAGCCATTATAAGAAGAGACTCAAGAGCTGGCTTCCTCTCTCTTGCTTTGTCTGCATGTAAGGATACAAGGTGAAGGCCATCTCTCCAAACCAGGAAGAATGACTTCACCAGATACCAAATATACAGATATCTTGTTCTTGGACTTCCCAGCCTCCAGAATTCTAAGAAATAAATGTCTGTTTTTTTAAGCTACCATATAGATGGTATATTTGATACAGCAACCTGAACTAAGGCATCATCTTGATTATTTTAAGAATGAGTATGGTAAAAGTAAGATAGGCGTATTGTTTGGGAATTATATTTGATGAGAAATAAACATGAAAATCCTCTGGCTTTTGCTCTTTGTGTTTATACAGTTCAATCACATTCTAACTAAAATAAGAAATTTAAATACTAGAATAAGAAAATTATGTGAGAGTCAGCTCCAGGTTTGTCAAACACTCCAACACGCAGACATTGTATTCATTCATGAATGAGCAAAACAATAAATACAAACGTATGTGTTATATTTGACATACATATTTAGGACATATTAAGCACAGTGGACATAATGTGGTAGGTTACAATGATGGACATAATGTCATAAAGGAGATAAACACGTATTATACTCTAAGATAGAGAGTAACAGAGGTCAAATGAGATGCAGAAAGTTCTCTAACATCTCAAAGGACAAGAAAAATCATATGTACTTGGTGAGAATTGGAGAAGGCTACATCCGAAGAAAATAAATGTGGGGCTTATTCATGAAGATGACAAGCAATTTCTTTCAATGTAGATGAAGACTGATTTGCACATCTGCAGCCACACCTTACATATTTCCCAACAAAACTAGAAAATAAGTAAGGAGTGGGTGTGGATGAGAAAATAAATGAGCACAAGGGGTGAAGGGAGAAAAATCTGGTTGGAGCATAAGACAAATATAATGTCAGACAATGGACACAGCCACCAATTCCCTAGAAGTCAGTAAATGTTTAGTTTGTTGCTAACAACAGCAGTGTCATCTTATGACCCGTACCACATTATCTATCTAAAGTAGAGTCAGGATTTTCTACCAAAAAATCAGGAAATATAGAAGAAATTATTTTTTGATGAGTTGAAGAGCTACATCTGGAAACTCATCTGAATGTGGTTTGCAGCATTATGTTCAGGAATTCCTCAGACTATATCAGCTGGAAATCCTGAAGTTGATAAATAAGAATTTTTTTTATATTTGTGTAAGTATAGAATTAGAAGATATTTGTGTAGGTACAGGATTGGAAGGTATAATTACCTTCTAATTATATATATACAATATATAAAGACATATATTAATATAAATAAATGAATAAAGGTATATTACCCACATTATAATTATATATATGTTTGTATGTATATGTGTCTGTATGTGTGTGTGTGTGTGTGTGTGTAAATTTCTCCAAGACTGATAAGCTGTATCAGGACAAGACGAAGGAACCTCTGGCTACTTTTAGGATAACTTAAGTCTGAAACTTGACAGAAAGTCTTATGATTGCATATGTTTATATATGTTCCTCACTCTACTATCCACTTCTGTAGTGTCTGTTAAGACTCAGGATGATTTAAATTTCTTGAGCAATGTTGTTGATTCCTCTGGCTGTGAATCTTCTTAATTGACTTATTTCTATGTATTTTAGAAAAAAAATTTAATTTCTCAAGGAAATATGTGTCCAGTCTTCTTCCATAAATTAATAATTTCCATTAATTTTTGTTAATACCATGATTGATCAATGGATCTGTTTTATAAAGAAAATTTGAAACGCCACATGCTCTAAAAGTGGGATCCTATGCCCTTGTAAGTAATTCTGTGACAATTAATGGCTAGAAATCCTTAGGCAGTACAGGTAAGCATTTGAAGATGCTAGAAGCAAAAGGACCAGGAAGCCTTTCTGTTTGTAAGAGTGCTAGTCTAGCACTTAACCAGCAAAGCTTCCTCACTCTGTTAAGGGCAACATGCAACTCTGTCGGAGATTAACATTGGACTAAGAATTAGAGAATGAGAAAGCTAAGGCTTCTGGCCACTCTGGCACCATTGCTTACTACCAGCCCAAATTCCCAATTTTTTGTCATTCTAGTTCCATAGAAATAATCAAACTCATGGAAAGGATAATTACAAACCTTGAGTCACTCTGGAAAATAACAGTCTCACATTCTGTCATGAGACCATAGGTTGAAGATTAGTTTTTCTACCCATAGCTCAAAAATGATTATCTTATTTTTATGAAACGAAAAGTAGAAAGGAAACTAAAAATATCTCAAGAAAAGAGGTCTCCTGACCAAGTTTGAATGAAAGTGAACCTCTTGAATAGAGTAGCTTTTTCCCTTTATAGACTTTCTCCAAGTATGCTTTAGATGATCACGGCTATTAGAAAGATGTAATTGTTGTAGTCGCACTGAGCCTACCCTTAAGAGATGGCATACATTGCTGAAGGAGGAGTAATAGATTTACCAGGGTCTAGGCAGACAAAAACTGTGGTCAATTGTGATTCTGAGAGAGAAAGAAAATTATGAGTGTGATATATGAGATAAATGAGAAACAAGGCGTGCTAGGTGGCTACATCTTGGGGGAAAGAGAAATAAGGATGTGAGCATAGGATGAATAAGACTGTATACTAACCCATGGCGCTGTGCTCCATTGCTACAGTTGATTGTTTTGCATAAGATTTATATTGTATAATCAGCATGACCAGTTTATAGGTGGTGTTGCCTGTATTCTAAAGAGATGTCTTCTACACAATTAAAAGCAAGGTGAATGGACTAGCAAAAGACTTACTAAAAATTTACTGAATGAATAAATCAATAAACTATCAGCCACATTTGTATTATCTCATACTTGCAAAAACAAAACCAAAACACAAACAAAATTACTGCTACTGCCACAAAATGGAATAATTTGAGATGCTAAATAAACATACTTATGTGCCTATAGTTTATATCTTCCATCCATTCTCTACAATATACTGAGACTTGAGTCAATCATTTGTATGATCTTTATGGCATCACTGATCTTAGGAAATTCTTTAAACAAATTTAGATTCAATTTCCATATTTTACGTAACAAAAATGCATAAGATCATCTCTAACAGGATTACCTTTTCTAATGGTCCACAATTCTTTTCAAATGATAACAAATGATTTATATCCTAGCCCTGCTTGACTTTGGCTTCCTTTAGGAAATTAATTGACAAGACCAAATTAACTTCTGCCATGCCATCTATGTGTCATAGAAATTGGTCACTATCAATTGAAGTCACAGATGGATACCCATTTGTTCCTACTCTATTCACCTTTGAAATTATTTTTTATAAAACTTCTTGATATTGGGAACAAAGTGACAGCCTACTCTTTAGTCTTGATTAGGGCTGTCACACACGGTTGTACACTATTTGCTCTGCACCAAAATTCTTGGCTAAGGGGACTAAAGGAGAAAAATGCCAACTACCTTCTCCTTGTCAATCCATATACCATAGTCAAAAGTTACTTATGCAAAGGGGACAACTTCTCTCTAATTGTACAAGGGATATGTTGATTTCACTTATTCATGCTTATACATTCGACATGACTTCAGTGACTAATAAACTATACTCTCTACATTAAGTGAAACTTTTGAGTCATATGTTCTAACTCAAGCCGTATTTGTGGTACTCATTTGGAAGTTGATTCTGACATTGAGAAGAATACTAAGGCACCATCATCAGAAAAATAAATGTTCCTATTGATATTGTCCTTTTAACTACAGATATCTTCCAAAAAGAGATTGAATTTTATATGCTTTTAATATATTTTTGTTTCTGTTTGTATGCATATGGATTTTCAGTATGCAAATATGCATGTGTATTATAAAGTATAATATGTATTTATCCAATAATGGTTGATAGGATGGTAAAGAGAATAGCACTGAGGTGGGGTCTAGTTAATTTTCTTATGCTACCATATCAACCACGCAATTTCATCACTGTGTAAGTAAAGATTATCCAAATTCCAACGTACTTTCCATAATCGTCATCCTCCTGATTTTGAGAAAAGAAGTACTTATTAAGCCCTTAACAACTTGCTTGCAAGATAAAGTGGGAAGTCTTGTATAGCATGACTTCCTCATAAGAAGCTTTCAATCCAGTCAAAGTAAATAAAATCATACAGGGGTAAAAAACAAAAAAAGCTATAAAAGCCATCAATTGTGATACTGTTCAACTTCCCTTTTTACAGAAAATGAAACTTGGCTGAGAGTTTGGTTACTTAACTTGTTTGAAATCACATTGATACTTGTGGCAGAGAAAATTAATTTTAACTGCACCGGACTTCCTCTGAGAGCCTGTTCTGTGTCAATCTCGTGTAGTGAATGAGAGTATGAACTTCCAAATGCTTAGGTCTGAATCTTGGCTGCACCAAGTACTACCTTCTGGGCTTTGAAATTATTAAAGATTAAATTAAACTAAGCAATTAAACTAACTTCTCTGAGCAATTAAACTTGCTTCTCTGTGCTGCTGTTTTAGCTTCTGTAAACTGGGGAAAATAACAGTACCAACTTCCTTTCTGTATGGATTCAGTGAGTTAAAATTTCTGAAGTGCTTAGACCAAGGCTTGCCATATAACCCTAATAGGAAACAAGCTCATCTGATTATGTGATGATGATGATGATGATGATGATGATGATGATGGTGATTCTTTTGATGGCTTTGAAACAATGGGGTCATTTTTTACAGTTGAATATGCTAATATTCCCAAAAACACTGTAGTTGAATGTTTCAAAATAAACTAATCAAGAGAAACTACAAATGGTCATGAACTGTGTTAATCTGATGAATCCCAAAGTTAATAAAGAAATTCAAATAGTATCTTTTTGTAAATGAGTTATAAAACCATCAACAGAACATTTCTAATGGTATCTATCCAAACATTTAAACTAAAACCAGTCTTTGAGACTTATAGAAACCATTAAAGGTCCTACCCATATATACCAGAGAAAGATATCAGCTGAGAAATTAGTACTTACAAATAACTACAATTGCACTTTTCTTCAGAATTTGATTTCACTCAAAGTAAGACAAAGTATTATGAAATTGCAACAATTGTAATAATAGAGAGTGAAACTGAAGCTTTGCCTGAGAGATATTTTCAATTTGTAGCCTTTGGTATGTAGCTTTCTTTAACCCTTTGCTCTAGTTTGCAAATTTTTAGCAGTCCTGATGGTTAAAATATGAAGTAACTTATTTAAAAATATGTATAATTCACAAATTTGATAAATATAATAATTTTTGATTGTTCTGAGCTACTATTTTGCAGGAGGTTACTACAGTACACTAAACATACTTCATTGACCATGTTTGGCTCAAAAAGCAAAAAGGAACAAGGAATATTAATTCTGATTATTTTAGTTGATAACATCTTAAAATATCTCAAAAAATGTTGGCAGCAACATCATGGAAAAGTGAGTACCTATGCTATTGAGGGGTGACAGTGTGCTGGCAGTCCTCACATCCCTCGCTCGCTCTCGGCGCCTCCTCTGCCTGGGCTCCCACTTTGGCAGCACTGGAGGAGCCCTTCAGCCCACCACTGCACTATGGGAGCCCCTTTCTGGGCTGGCCAAGGCCAGAGCCGGCTCCCTCAGCTTGCAGGGAGGTGTGGAGGGAGAGGCGCCAGTGGGAACCGGGGCTGCACGTGGCGCTTGCGGGCCAGCTGGAGTTCTGGGTGGGCTTGGGCTTGGCGGCCCCACACTCAGAGCAGCCAGCCTGCCCCGCTGGCCCCACCGGCCCCGGGCAATGAGGAGCTTAGCACCGTGGCCAGTGGCTGCAGAGGGTGTATTGGGTCCCCAAGCAGTGCCGGCCCACTGGCGCTGCGCTCGATTTCTTGCCAGGCCTTAGCTGCCTTCCTGCGGGGCAGGGCTCGGGACCTGCAGTCCTCCATGCCTGAGCCTCCTAACCCCTCCGTGGGCTCCTGTGCAGCCCGAGTCTCCCCGACGAGCGCCACCCCCTGCTCCACGGTGCCCAGTCCCATCGACCACCCAAGGGCTGAGGAGTGCGGGAGCACAGCGGGGGACTGGCGGGCGGCTCCACCTGCAGCCCCTCTGCGGGATCCACCAGGTGAAGCCAGCTGGGCTCCTGAGTCTGGTGGGGTTGTGGAGAACCTTTATGTCTAGCTCAGGGATTGTAAATACACCAATCGGCACTCTGTATCTAGCTCAAGGTTTGTAAACACACCAATCAGCACCCTGTGTCTAGCTCAGGGTTTGTGAATGCACCAATGGACACTGTATCTAGCTACTCTGGTGGGGCCTTGGAGAACCTTTGTGTCCACACTCTGTATCTAGCTAATCTGGTGGGGACGTGGAGAACCTTTGTGTCTAGCTCAGGGATTGTAAAAGCACCAATCAGCGCCCTATCAAAACCGACCACTCGGCTCTACCAATCAGCAGGATGTGGGTGGGACCAGATAAGAGAACAAAAGCAGGCTGCCTGAGCCAGTGTGGCAACCCGCTCGGGTCCCCTTCCACACTGTGGAAGCTTTGTTCTTTCGCTCTTTGCAATAAATCCTGCTGCTGCTCACTCTTTGGGTTCACACTGCCTTTATGAGCTGTAACACGGCGAAGGTCTGCAGCTTCTCTCCTGAGCCAGCGAGACCACGAACCCCACCAGAAGGAAGAAACTCCGAACACATCCGAACATCAGAAGGAACAAACTCCAGACGCGCCACCTTAAGAGCTGTAACACTCACCGCGAGCGTCCGCGGCTTCATTCTTGAAGTCAGTGAGACCAAGAACCCACCAATTCTGGACACACTATGGCAAAGGTAACTAATCCTATTTTAGCAAACTACATTACTTTTCGTGGGTTTTTTTTTTTTTTGCATTTATAGATTTATTTTCTTTCAACATTTTAGAGAAATTTGAACGTGTTTACAATGTCATAAAATTTACGTGTTAGTTTCCTTAGTGTAGGTTTTGACAATATAATTTTCTTTGGGATGTTGTCATCTTTTTCATAACACTGTACTTGTTTTATTCCTTCAATAAGCTTCCCTTCATAAGTTCTTCTGGCTGCATACCTAGAGTCTCTCAAATGGTGGCAATGTCAACATTTCCCCATCAAGTATTTTTACTGTAACTCAATTCCTGTGCAATTATAATTTTACTTCCAACATTATTACTTTATTTATCAGTATACTTTCACCTTTGTTGGCAAGATCCATGTTTTGATTATCAATTTTTGTGAAATATCATGTCGGTTTATGTGGATTTATCATCGGAGACAAGAAGGCAACAACACTGCATACTTTGCTGTCTGTGTGGGAACGAAATAACAGGTACAATGACCAATCACTGACAGACTTTAAAAGAAGTGGCATCATTGGTCACTGATTATACTGTACATGTGTTACTTATGTAGTTATTTTTATGGGCTGAAGAACTGGCAGCAAAGATTACATTTTATTCAATTAATAACAGTTGATAACTGTTGGTAACAGAAATTTAAGCTGTGTTGTTGGAGGACTGGCACCATTTAGCTAAGCCATGGTACTTGAAATCTGTGCATATCAGGGCTGTGCTAAGTGAGGACTGCCTGCATTGCATGGTTTTCAGCATCCGGATACTTCACATACTGGTTAGGTTTATAACAAATCATTGCTTGTTTTGATTTTTTAGATATTATAAATGACATTCTTAATATTTTTCAATTGATTATCAGTAGTATTTAGAAATATAATTGCTCATTACTTTATTGATTTTGACCTGAAATCTTGTTATTACTCACTAGTTCTAGTTACTTATTCTTTTGTTATTGTTGTTAAATTCTTTGGTATTTTTCTATTTGGGAAATTTTTTTCCTGAAAAAGAAGATATTTTATTTGTTTTTCTCCAAACTGTATGCTTTTATTTTTATTGCCTTATTGCATTGCTTAAAATTCCCAGTGTAACACTGAATAAAAAACCTTGCCTTATCTTACAGGAAAGCACACTATTAAGAAGAATATTAATTATTGAATACAATACTAGGTATAGGTTTTTTGCAGATGCTCAATGTTAGGCTAAAAAATTCCTTTCTATTCAGAATTTTCTGTGGATTTTGAATCATGAATGGATACTCAATTTTGCCAAAAGCTTTTTCTGTATATACTGAGATGATCATATGGTTTTTCTTCTTTAGTCTCTTCACATCATAAATTACACTGATTAGGCCAGGTGTGGTGGTTCACACCTGTAATTCCAGCACTTTGGGAAGCCAAGGAGGGGAGATCACCTTTGATCAGGAGTTTGAGACCAGCCTGGCCAACGTGGCGAAACCGTGTCTCTACTAAAAATAAAAGAAAAATTAGCTGGACATGGTGGCAGGTGCCTGTAATCCCAGTTACTTGGGAGGCTGAGGCAGGAGAATCACTTTAACTTGGGAGGTGGAGGCTGCAGTGAGCCAAGATCATGTCATTGCACTCCAGCCTGGGGGACAAGAGCCAAACTCCATCTCAATAATAATAATAATAATAATAATAATAATAATAATAATAATAACAACAACACTGATGGATTTTCTAACGTTAATCCTAAGCAGCCTTCATTTCTAGTATCAACTCAATTTTTTCATGCTATCTTATCATTTGTTATATGTTGTTGCATTTGATTTGCTAATATTTTAAAGCATTTTGAATAACATTTATGATGAAATGGTTTATAGTTTTCATTTTTGGTGACATTTTGGTCTACTTTGGAATTTCAATAATAGGGCCTCAAAAATGCAGTGAGAAATGTTTTCTACTCTTCTATTTTCTGCAAAAGTTTGTGAATAATTTCTATTTCTTCCTTAAGTGTTGGATAGAATACACCAGTAGGATGGCTACACCTGGAACCTGTTTTATTTTATTATGAGAATTATTGTTGGAAGGATTTTCGTTATAAATTCAAGTTTTTAAGTAGATGTAGAAATTTCGAGATTTGCCTCAATTTCCTTGCAATTGAATAGTTGCAGCTGAGAATGATATGGCCTACAAAGGAAAAAAATATGTATAATGAGCTTTTTGAGTTTGTGTCATTCAAGCAATTAATTCATTTCATCTAAATTTTCAAATTTATAAGCAAAAGTTGCAATATTTCTTATTTTTCTTGTTGTTGCGTTTGGACCTGTAGCTATGTTCCCTCTTTCATTCCTGTATTTTATTTTGTATCTTCTTTCCTTTTTTTATTGGTCAGTCTACTAAAGGTTAAAGGTTTGTCAATTATTTTATTTCCTTTTTTTTTTTTTGAGATGGAGTCTAGCTCTGTCACCCAGGCTGGAGTGCAGTGGCGTGATCTCGGCTCCCTGCAAACTCTGACTCCTGGGTTCATGCCATTCTCCTGCCTCAGCCTCCTGAGTAGCTGGGACTACATGTGCCCGCCACCACACCCGGCTAATTTTTTTTTTTTTTTTTTTTTGTATTTTAGTAGAGACAGGGTTTCACCGTGTTAGCCAGAATGGTCTTGATCTCCTGACCTCGTGATCTGCCCGCCTTGGCCTCCCTAAGTGCTGGAATTACAGGTGTGAGCCACTGTGCCTGGCCCAATATTTTTGTTTCTTTAAAGAAACAGCTTTTGGTTATTTTTGATATTGTTTTCTCATCCTCAATGTTATTAATGTTATTCCATTATTGATATTATTCCTTCCTTCTGTTTTTAGTTTTAATTTGCTCATTTTTATGCAGAATTTTAGGGCAAAAGAAAGCTAATATAATTTATACATATGTGTATTCCTGTGTTGTTGGGTAGAACATTTTATAAATACCAGTTTGGTCGGTTTTGTTGAGGGTTGTCCCATTCTTCTCTATCAATACTTATTTTCTGTCTACTTATTTTATTTATGGCTGAGAAAGAAATACTAAAGTCTCCAATTATGACTGTAAATTCATCTATTTACCCTTTCAGTTCTATCAGATTTTGCTTCTTGTATTTTGAAAATCTCTCCTTAGGTGCATACATATTTAGTATGTTATGCCTATTTGGTAAATAGACATTTTATTATTACGATCTCTTTATCTCCAAAAATATATTCTTTTTTTGCAGTCTACATAGTTTGATATTAGTATAGCCACTCCTACTTCTGGTTATTATTTGCAATTATTCATCCTTTAATCTATCTACTTCTTTACATCAATTGTGGGTTTCTTGTTGAAAACATAATTGGGTCTTGTGTTTTTATACAATATGACCATATTTGTCTTTTAGTTGTGTGCTTAGACCTAAGGTGTCAGACTACAACCTGTGGCCCAGTTTACCCTGCTCAGGGGAACCTTTGTTACATCCATCTTCTTACATAGTGTTTAGGGCTGCTTATGCACTGCAATGACAGAATTGAGTAGTTGCAACTGAGACTAATATGGTCGACAAGCCAAGAATTTTAATTATCATACTGCTTCCAGAAAAAAGGTTGCCAACCTGTGGTTTACATTCAATGAATAATTAATGTTTATAATTGATATGGTTGTCAGTCCTATTTTTAAACCTTAAGAAGAAAAAACGCAATATGTTTTATACATGTGGAGTTTTAAAATTTCTGTCGATGTTTCTTCTTTCCTGAAATTCCAAGTTTCTCAAGTTTCCCTATGGTATAATTTGTCTTTAGCCTGAAGATATTCCAGCATATCTTTTAGAGAGAGTACACTTGTGAATAACTTCCTTACTTTTCTGTCTTCTGATAATGTATTCATTTAGCCTTCTTTTTTTTTTGAGACAGGGTCTCACTCTGTTGTCTAGGCTGAAGTGCAGTGGGTCAGTCTTGGCTCATTGCAACCTCTACCTCCTAGGGTCAAGTGATCCTCCCTACTTAGCCTCCCAAATAGCTGGGACCACAGGTATACACCACCATACTCAGCTAATTTTTTTGCATTTTGTTGTAGAGACAGGGTTTTGACATGTTACCCAGGCTGGTCTCAAACTCCTAGACTCAAGCAATCCACCCTCTTTGGCTTCCCAAAGTGCTAGGTTATAGGAGTCATCTTCATTCTTAAATAATATTTTCATTAGACATAGAATTCAGGGTATATTTGTTTTTCTTTTCTTTTTCCTCAGAACTTAAAAATGTTATTCTACTGTCTTCTGGTCCTCATGGCATTTGATGAGAAATCTTCAGTCATTTAAATTACCATGCCTCTTTATAGATGTGGCATTGTTCTCTAGCAGGTTTCCATATCTGTGTGTGTGTGTGTGTGTGTGTGTGTGTGTGTGTGTGTGTGTGTGTGTGTATCTTTGTTTTTTAGCAGTTTGATTATGATGCATGTCTGGGCAAGGTTTTCTTTGCTCTGATCCTGTTTGAGGTCTGCTGACTTCCTTGATTCTGGCAATGTCCCCCACCAAATTTGAGAAATTTTCAGCCATTTTTCCCAGTATTTATTCTGAAACAATTTCTACTCTTTTGTACTCAAATAACATGAATATTAGATCTTTTGTGATGGTCTCATTTCTCTATGTGTTTTAGAATAAATAAGCTCAATTTACTTTTCTTCAAGGTCACTGACTTTCTCTGTCATCTCCATTCTCTTTTTGAGCCCAGGCAGTTAGTTTTTTTGTTTTATGAATGCTGTATTTTTCAGTTCTAAAATTTCCATATGATTATTTGCTACAGGTTTTATGTTTCTGCTAGGAACTTTTATCTCTCAATTTATTTCGAACTTTACTTCATCAAGCATAGTTGTAAGCACTGCTGTAAAGTCTTTGAAATTTCCATTCTCTCTGTCATCTGGAATGGGGATCTGTGAATTGTCTTTCCTCTTGAGAATTGGTCATGTCTTCTTGCTTTCTTATACGATAAGTAACTGAATTTTGTACTGAAAGTTTTGAATATTATGTTGTTTAGGATCCTTTGAAGAATGCTTCTTTTCTGGTTTCTATTGGTTTGGTTTGGTTTTAGGAGGCAGTCAAAAACAATTTCAGACTGCAAGTTTTCTCTCAATCTTCTTGGAAATGGTGATTTAATATTATTTGAGTCTTTTTAATGCTACTTTCATCCATCATAGGCATGTGACATTCAGAGATTAGTCTGAAACTTCAGTGGTGGCATAAATTTAGTTCAGTTCTCAAAGCCTTTGCTTTGATACTTTCAGTTTGTCCCACGTATGCTTAGATCATGGTTGGGCCAGGACTTATGAAGGTCCACATGAAAGATGATTGGTGGCTTTTTACAGATGTCTTCTCTCCAGAACTTCCTCCTTATTCTCAATTTCTCAACAGTCATTTTTCTCAATTTCTCTGCCCTGAAAGATAAAATTTCTTTTAGAATTTCATGTGTTTATGATGCTGCCACTGCAAGCTCTGTGACTAGTACCTTCTCTTTGAGTAAAACCACGAGAATAAAAGAAAAAAAAAAACAAAACCCTGGGATTCTTCCCAAAACTGACACACACACTTTTTGCAAAGAAGAGGCCCTGTTCCCTGTTCTCTGGCCAAAAAAGGCAAGGTTTCTCTTAGTTTTCAGTCTGCAGTACCAACAGTACCACTCACTCCATAACTGGGCCTACCCATGGGGAAATTGTTGTAAGAAAAAAGAGAAAAAAATGGAAAACTCACTCCCATGTAGGTTGCTTCTTCACATTTTGACTCTTACCAACCCAAATGAGTGTCTGAAACAGCAACTTTAATCAAGTGAAGTTTATAATGCCAGAGCTTGAGGATGTCATGCCAGGATGACAGTAGCCTGTAATCTGAGTTCTGAAGTTGATTACGTGAAGTACAGTATTTACACTTTTGTTTAAAACAGGGATATATATTTAGTACAGAGGGTGAGCAGTGAAGCAACAGGTACATTCTTATCATTTTGATTGGTGTTGAGTGATGTTGTACATAGGGAAGAGCAAATATGTGGCTGAGTGGTAGAAGAAAAAGGTTAATAACTGTGTAGGTATCTTAGCATCTAGTAGAAGAATAACTGATTTCATCCTGACTTTATTCCACATCTGATAAGTGTACAACCAGTACCTATTAGTGAAATATTTAACTAACTCTGATTACACAGGTAAGGGGTCAGCTTTAGTTTCTAGGCCTTGGTTTTATTACTCAGATGTCCAAACTATCTATGGGAGGTTGTAACACTTACCTCTAATGAACATAGTTGCCTTTGCATGTATACACATTCCTGGGTCAGGACAGAAATTTGGAATAGGCCTGAATTGATCAGTTTTCCTTTTATTTTCACACTCTCCTTCAAAATGCATCTGTTTTTGTTTACTTTTTAGAGCCCCCAGGTATTTGTTTTATATATTTTTTTCCCAGAGTTTTCCATTATCATTATCAGGAAAGATGGGCTAAGATGTGTTTATTCTATCTTGTCTGAAACTGAGACATCGGATGGAGGAAACTTCTGACATCTACAGAGCAGCTGTTTTTAATGATTCAATAGCATAGCTTGGAGAGGAGTATGAAATAATAATAACAATAATAATGATAATTATCATACTGAGAACTTACTATGTACCAGGCACATTTTATTTTCAACATAATCTATTTATAATATTTATACTGTGATTTTAATTCACAACAGAAGAGCCTGAGACTTAAAGAGAACTAATGTACTGAAGTATACACTAGGAGGTAAAGATAGAGATGTGACTGAAATACAGGCCTATAACATTTAGAACCTGTTTAGCCTTCACACTGTCTAGTCACTTTCTTCTTCCACCCCTCAAACTATTCTGAGTTAGCATAAGAAAGAAGCTGTGGATTGAATATAGGCTTCAATTGAAACCTGTATTTTAATTTTGGCATATATTGAACAAATTGTTCAGTTTTCTGAGTTCTATGCATCTATCTATAAAGTAGAGAGAAATCCTTATTGGGGTTTTATGAGAAATAGATAATATATATGTAAAGCATCTGTCTCAATTCAAGGAAAATAATCTTTATGTAATAAGTTCCACATATTGTTATTTTTATTCAAGAAATGTGAATATAAATTCTGGTACATAGAGATGGCTCAGATATAACTACTGTTGCTGATGGTATCTGAGTTAATTTTTTTTTTTTTTTTGAGATGGAATCTCACTCTGTCACCCAGGCTGGAGTGCAGAGGCGCATCTCAGCTCACTGCAACCTCCGCCTACTGTGTTCAAGCGATTCTCCTGCCTCAGCCTCCCAAGTAGCTGGGACTACAGGCACGCATCACCACGCCCAGCTAATTTTTGTATCTTTAGTAGAGACAGGGTTTCACCATGTTGGCCAGGATGATCTCGATCTCCTGATCTAGTGATTCGCCCATCTCAGCCTCCCAAAGTGCTGGGATTCCAGGCGTGGGCCACTGCACCTGCCTGGTATCTGAGCTAAATTAAAAAATTTTTTGTATAGTCATTATTTAGTCTAAGAAAAGACAAAAATGTGCCTTCGAATTATAGTTATTATCCTAAATGAGGTATGTAATTTTGATGTTAGTATATAACTATTGAAGAGGTTGTATCATCACTGCACTAATATTGGTGCAAAGTTGATTTAGAAATAGTGTTTTGGAGACTGAAAAGGAAATAAAATAAAAATAAGAACTGTGATTTTGGCTACACTAATAAATAACATAATATTATATAACCATTTGCAACTTACTGATATTCCTAACTATTGATGAAAAGAGTCAAACTTTGTAAAATATTTTAAGAGATTTATTCTGAGCCAAATATGAGTGACCATGGCCTGTGACACAGCTCTCAGAAGCTCTCCCGAGAACATGTGCCCAAGGTGGTTGGGGTACAGCTTGGTTTTATATATTTTTAGGGAGGCATGAGACATCAATCAAATACACTTAAGAAATTCATTGGTTTGGTTCAGAAAGGCAGGACAACTCAAAACCGGGGCAGGGGGTTTCCCGGCTACAGGTAAATTGAAACATTTTCTGGTCGACAATCGGTTGAGTTTATCTGAAGACCTGGGATCAATAGAAAAGAAATGTTTAGGTTAAGATAAAGGATTGTGGAGACTAAGTTTTATTGTGCAGAGGAAACTCTCAGTTAGAGCAGGTTGTAAAATGTTTCTTATGGGTCTTTAAAGAGTGCCTGGCTCTTAGTCGATTGTCTCCTGGATCTGGAAATGAAGGAAGGAAAACAAAGGGGAAGGGGTTCTCTCTAGAATGTGGATTTTTCCCACAAGTGACTTTGCAGGGCAATTTCAAGATATGGAAGAGAAACATGTTTTGGAGTAAAACATTTTGATTTTCTTCCTCATTATGCCAGAATCAGATTGGAATGTAAGTCTTGATATACAGGGTTAACTAAAACTCATCTGATGAGAATTTACGGTTTGTAGGGCATGACTCCCTAGACCCCTTAGATAGAAATTTGGGCAAGATAAAAAGAAAATCAGAGTTTAGTCCTCATAACTACTTCTCTTATTAGGAATTTCCTATGTTTGTTGTAAGTAATAATATCTACTCAGAAATCTACTGAGTTTTAAAGTTTTATTAAAGTGAGTGACCAGGCTAAAAAAGATTCCTGTCACTAGAAGCTGAGTCACTAGTTAAACACGATGAGGCAAATTTCTGAAGTGGGATTACATTTTTATTATAGTCAGCTACACTGAGAGTAAATAAGAAGCTGGGTGTGGAGGTGGGAAATGAGTATAAATGTCTTTGTATTAAGCAGGTAGAATTACATTACCATTGCTTAAGAATTGAATTAAAAATACAACAAGATCATTGAGAGCATCTAATAGATTCACAAAACTTATAACCAGGGAAAAAAATGCTGAAAGCAAAAAGGAAGGAAGTATTCTAGCTAAATTCAAAATTAGAGATAAGGCTTTAGGCAGAGCTGAGCTGAGCTTCAGCTGCAGGGGAATTGTATGCTGACCTTTACAAAGATCTGGAAAGGTCAACTGATCTGGAAACCAGATCATTCTCCCATGGTAGAAACTTCTTGAGACTTGCCTAGACTTGCCCTTAGCCATTTTAAGTAATAATCCCTACATTGACAAAGAAATATTTTGATCAGCAAAACTACTATACTCAAATGAGTATTGTTATCTTTTCAAAGTTTTATTTGCAACCCTGTACAACCCATATTTTTCCTCAAAATGACTTTTTTATTTTAAGAGACATCTTTTCTTACTGAAATGTAGTCAGAGAAAAGTCAGAAAATGACCCAGCTTGACTAATTTAGAAAAGAAGAATAATGCCTAGGGATTTGCTGATGTGAGAGAAAACAGTATGTGTTAACCTGAATCAGAATAAGAATTGATATACTTATTTAATTTTTCCAGCTTATTTATTGAGTGCACACAATATGACAGAAGTGAGGCTAAGCACTGGGAAAATAATGATGAGCAAGGAAGGCCTAGACCCGGCCCTGATAGAGAATGCAGTCAAATGAGGCGGATAGGGAAATAATTATGTCTTAGTCCATTTTCTGTTGCTGTAACAGAACACCTGAGACCAGGTAATTTAGTAATTTATAAGAAACAGAGATTTATTTCCTCCAGTTCTAAAGCTGAGAAGTCCAAGACTCAGGGGCCACATCTTTCTTTGTCATCCCATGATGGAAGGTGGAAGGGCGAGAAAGCACACATGTGAGGGAGCTAACAAGGTGGCCAAATTGGAGTTTATAACAAACCCATTCTTGAGATAAGTAATTCACTTCTTCAATAATGACATTAATCCATTTATGAGGGCAGAGCCCTTTGGAGGACACGTTCAAACTCTACCAGTATATAAAAAAATATAATAGTTTAACTTTCTAAGAAAATGATATAATGTTTTACGAGAGTGTTGATAGTGAAGCTACTTAGTCTGAGAGGTGAGACAAAACTTTTCTAAGTGATGATTGGGTTAAGATTGAATAAAAAAGAGAACTTAATCATATGAAAAGTTCCAGTATGGACAAAGAAAACATCACTGCAGATTTACTGGTGTGAATTATATCAGGAAACAGATGGCAGATTCAAAATAATTCAATGGAAAATAATTTAAAGTAAGAACTATTTACGAAGGTGTAGGCAAGGTTAAAGGAATAAAAAAGTAAATGATGATGCACACAGGAAGGAAAAAGTATGACACCCCTAAGATTGCAGCCAAGTCACAGTTTTACCTCTACCCTCTTAGGGTTTTTTATTCTGGGCTTAAAAATTAAATAGACATAAGACAAACTAATAGAAAAGTATACCTATTAATCTGTTCTTATGCTGCTATAAGGACACACTTGAAACTGGGTAGTTTATAAAGGAAAGAGGTTTAATTGGCTCACAGTTTAACAGGGCTGGGGAGGCCTCAGGAAACTTATAGTCATGGCTGAAGGGGAAGTAAACAAGTCCTTCTTAACAGGGTGGCAGTAAAAAGCAGGGCACAGCAAAGGCGTTGGGGGAGCCCCTTATAAAACCATCAGATCTCATGAGAACTCGCTATCAGGAGAAGAGCATGGAGGTAACCGCCCCCATGATTCAATTACCTCCCACCAAGTCTCTCCCACAACACATGGGGATAATGGGAACTACAGTTTAAGATGAGATTTGGGTGGGGACACAGTCAAACCATAATCAAGCATGTAAGACAAACTAATAGAAAAGGATACAAATTTATTTAATATAAGTTTTTTGGGACATGGGAACCTTCATAAGGAAACAAAGACCTGAGAAATGGCAAAACCTAACTGTTTATATTTGATTGAACAAAAAGAGGAAATTGTGGAAAAGTTACTAAAGTGTCTGGAGAGACAGAAGGTAAATAAGAATTATTTTAACCACGTCTTTCTTTACAGAATTCTCTGTCTCAACTTCCTGTCCTTGATGGTAAGAATGTAACTTTTCTTCTGGTATAGGGAGTACATCTTCCATATGGGTTTTTATATTCTTCTTTCAAAAAGAAGGAGGAAAGGTTCAGTGTGCCTTTTTTGAATCTGCCTTATTTTTTTTTTTATTTTTAGTAGAGACGGGGTTTCACTGTGTTAACCAGGATGGTCTCCATCTCCTGACCTCATGATCCACCTGCCTAGGCCTCCCAATGTGCTGGAATTCTAGGCATGAGCCACCGCGCCTGGCCGAATCTGCCTTTTTTTTTTTTTTTTAAAGAAGCTTTGGCTCAAAATAATCCTTATGCCAAAGTGGCATATTTTGGGGTAGCATATTCTACTATATTTTATAAATATTTTCAGCCCAGAAGAGGCAGGGTGATGATATCTCCCAAAACCAGTGACTCTGAAGCCATGGAAGTGCCACCATACAGAAGCTATAATGGAAAACAGTCAATCAAAACTGTGGCCTCTTAGAGAGGAAGGTGTGAAGCCTCTCCTTACATTTCTGCAATCTCCTGCTGGTAAGTGGGAGTGAAGGCAAAGAAAGAATAACTAGAACATCAGTCAAGTGGAACAGCATATGCAGAGAGGATCAAGAATGAAAGAATAAATTTTGATTTTGATTTTTGGGATGCATAAAACATGCTAGATGCCAACTCTTTCTTGATGTGAAGAGTACTAATAAGAAGTTTAAAATGAGAAATATGAAGCATATGACTCAAAGAGAGAGAGACAGAGTAATCACCAGGTATTTCTAGAGTCAACATGGTCATTGAAGAGACTGCAGAAAAGCTACGGGGGAAAGGGCTATGTGAAAATTTGGGAAAGCCCAGATTTGAAGCTCAAAGATGTGGGGATTTCTTTCCAATGTTTATTGGTTCTAATCAGTGGCTTCTTCATTTACTATATAGTGGTACAAGACTTAAAACAGGATTAAAATGTGGAAGAGCTGTGCTTGCTTCTGAGAATGTTCAAAAGAGTAAAACTGACTCAAAGAACTATTATGCATGCATATTGAGGAAAGTAGAGAAATTTAGGAAAAGCTTTATTTAGGAGTGGTGAAAGAAGCAAATATACCAAGTCATAGAGGTTTATAGAAAATCATAGGCGGGTGTGCAAGGGAAAAATTCCAAAATATAATAGAATCAAGTTTCTACCAGAAACCCCTAGATGCCCTGATTTTGTCATCCTAAAGCAGTAATTCATTCTCCAGTTAGAAGATTCACTGCACACCAGCATGTCTCATGTCTGTGCTTTATGGCTAGTAGCAATTTTATTGACCTCAGTGTCCAGAAATGCAGACCGGAAATAACACTGTCTGCAGGCACTGCACTGTCATATTTATGATATAAATGGCAAAATCTTGCTCATGATCCATTATTTGTGACTGCATCACTAGTCTTATCATGACATTGAACAGAAGAAAAAAACAGTGATTGATGAGCAAGAAAGAATATTGAAGAAGCAAGATAAGATGTCATAAGGTCAGTTCAGAAGCAACTGAAAAGCTGACAAAGAGTTTTAAATAAGAAATCTTTGTCATAATAAGAATTTAGACTTTTTATGTGGAATTTTTCTTAAAATTGTGGATATATGCAATACACTAAATAAAATTATGTGTATCTATATGTGTGTGTGTATATATATATAGCTATATATAGTCACATAATGACATGAAATTTTAGTTAGTGATCGACTGCCTATATAACAGTGGTTTCATGGTCGTAGCTGACAGAATAGCATAGCACAATTACTTTATTTTTAAAATAAATTTAGTGTAGCCTAAGTGTAAAGTGTTTATAAAGTCTACAACAGTGTATAGTAACATCCTAAACATTCATATTCACTCACCAGTCACTGACTCTGGCAAAGCAACTTCAAGTCCTGCAAGCTCTATTCATGAAAAGTGCCTTATATAGGTGCACCATTTTTAGTGTTTGATACCACATTTTTATTGTACCTTTTCTATGTTTAGGTACACAAATACTTACTATTGTGGTACAATTGCCTACAGTATTCATACAGCAACATGCTGTATAGGCTTGTAGCCAAGGAGCAATAGGCTATACCATATGGCATATGGCCTGGGTGTGTTGTAAGCTATACAACCTAGGTGTGTGTAATTACACTCTATGATGTTCTCACAAGATTGCCTAATGATCCATTTCTCAGAACATGTCCTGTTTGAGAGGCATGACTATACACAAGCACACATATACACATATATATGTATATGAGCTAAATGCTATTTTTATAAGCACACAATATCTTGCTAATTCTCATGAAGCTGGTCTCTAGCTGAAAATATTTTCAAATTATAGGTAGAATAATAATATATGCATGCTCTGATCTTAAAAAGTTATACTGAGTTGAGATATTTGAAAAAAATTCAATGACTCTGGGTATGAAGGAACAGGAAATATACAGAGAAGGAATGAAATAGATAAATTAAATGTAGATAAAAATTATTTGCAGAAAAAATTAAGTATTATTGTTTTATAAATTTGATAGGTGTTGCGGGAAGTCAGGGACCTCAAACAGAGGGACCAGCTGAAGCCATGGCGGAAGAACATAAATTGTGAATATTTCATGGACATTTATCACTTCCCCAAACAATACTCTGGTGATTTCCTATGCCTGTCTTTACTTTAATCTCTTAATCCCATCATCTTCGTAAACTGAGGAGGATGTATGTTGCCTCAGGACCCTGTGATGATTGTGTTAACTGCACAAATTGTTTGTAGAGCATGTGTGTTTGAACAATATCAAATCTGGGCACCTTAAGAATAGGATAACAGAGATATTCAGGGAACAAGGGAGATAACCTTAATGTCTGGCTGCCTGTGGGCCGGGCGGAGCAGAGCCATATGTCTCTCCTTTCAAAAGCAAATAGGAGAAATATTGCCGAATTCTTTTTCTCAGCAAGGAACAGCCCTGAGAAAGAGAATGCGTGCCTAGGGGTAGGACTCTAACATGGCTGCTCTGGGGATGTCTGTCTTTTACAGTTGTAGATAAGGGATGAAATAAGCCCTGATCTCCCGTAGTGCTCCCAGGCTTATTAGGATGAGGAAATTCCTGCCTAATAAATTTTAGTCAGACTGGTTGTCTGCTCTCAAACCCTGTCTCCTGGTAAGACGTTATCAATGACAATGCGTGCTCGAAACTTCATTAGCAATTTTAATTTCACCCCAGTCCTGTGATCTCACCCTGCCTCCATTTACCATGTGATGTTTTATTACCTTGTGAAGCATGTGACCTCTGTGACCCACACCCTATTAATACACTCCCTCCCCTTTTGAAAATCACTAATAAAACTTGCTGGTTTTATGGCTCAGGGGGCATGATGGAACCTGCCGACATGTGATGTCTTCCCCAGACACCCAGCTTTAAAATTTCTCTCTTTTGTACTCTTTCCCTTTATTTCTCAGACCAGCTGACACTTAGGGAAAATAGAAAAGGACCCACGTGAAATATCGGGGGCTGAATTTCCCCTGATAGATAGGCTACATATAGAGACAAATACACAATCTAACTCATAAACTACAATAATTTCAAAAAGTCCTTTGGTTTAAATTTTAAAGGAATATATTAAAAGTTATATAGAGAAAAACCGAATAGGATTTAAAATATTTTAACTCTCTTCCCTGGTTTGTTGCCAGGAAATTTGAAAGCTTGTTTGTTATACACATAAAACTACTAAGGCTTAATATAAAAAGGGTAAAACTTGTTCTACAGTAGTAACAATCACAGAATAAATTTCAATTTTTTAAAATTTCAGGTTTCATTTTAATTTATAACAAAGTTTAAATTTCCTTTTTTAAAAAAAGAAAAAAGAAACTGACCCAGATAATTCACATGGTACATATGAAATTCTTTGTAAATAAATAAGTAATCCAAGAACCAGGCTGATGATATACTCTGACATAGAAAATGTTAAAACAAAAGCATTACTGCATTGTGTTTTAAAAAGAAAGGCAAAGCTAGTTGAAAGGTTCAAACTAAAACTAGTCCAAATTTAATTTGAGAATAGGCATAGGGAGAAAAGATTTTTGTTGGCCTGAGTTTTTTACAAACTGAGATCATGCTGTATGTACCCAGTGATTTTTGTTGTTGTTGTTGTTGTTGTTTGTTTTCAGGAAATTATGGAGATCAATTTGTTTAATGGCATGACATCTGCTTACTGCTTTTACTGGTTTGTGGAATCAGTCTTTCCGAACCACCTCAAATGCTTCATTTGCTTTGCAGAACACTATCAGCATGAAGAAGAGGATTATTGGTTGAATATCCTTTGGAAATACTCAGCCTCTTGGCAACTGCAAAGCATCCTCTTCCAGAAATTGCACTGTGCTCTTTAACATTCCAGCTGCGATGTTGTGGAAATCATATATTCTGCAAACCCCAGTTAGCCAGGCGTCCTCCCAACTATTCCTTATGAAGGAGTCTTGCCAACATAATAATAAAGTCTCATGATGCTGCAGCACTGCTTGTCTTTATCCTGTGGCTCCAGGCCTGCAGAGAAATGGGCTTTCTCAGGCTTAATTAGGCCAACATTTGGCAAGAAACACCTCAATATATAAAAACCTCTTCTCCAGAAATTGGCAATCAAATTCTCTCTCCATACACTTTCTGGAACAATCCATCAGAATAAACTTCCAGTGAGGCTTATTATCTTTTAAGCTTCAATTTTTATCCAGAGTTTGCAAAAATCACCTTGAGAATTTGGAAAAAAAAAAAAAGAAACAGATTTCTTGTATTTCAGAATGAAAAATGTATTCTTTGGCTTTGGTGAGTGAGGTAGTAATATCACAAATAGATTTATCCTAGAGTTGGCAAGGATTATAACACAATATGTGGTTATAGTTCTAGTCTGGCACTTTCTCCAGTAGCCCTTCTTCATCTTTCCTATTTGGTGAATAAGTTGAAAAATAAAATCTTATCCTATTGAATTAGTTAGAGTCTTCCAGAGAAATAGAACCAGTAAGTTCAAAATCTGCTGCAGTGTGGACTGGCAGGCAGAGACAAAAGAGAACTGATGGTGCAGATGAAGTTCGAATGCAGTCTGCTGGAGAATTCCCTCTGTCTTGGGGAGGTCAGTCTTCTAATTCTATTCCAGGCTTCAACGGATTGGATAAGGACCATCCACATTATGAAGGACAATTTGATTGACCCAGATTTCACTGATTTAAGTGTTGATCTCATCCAAAATATCCTCAAGTTGGCACATAAAATTAACCATCACAAGCCCACCCCTTGTCAACTTTGCACTCATGTATTTCTTTAAACTATGTTTCCTTTCCCAATAAATACAATAACAAGGCTATACTTCCACCTGACATGATATAACTATGCTGTGTACAGCTGGAAACTCACTAAGTCTTTCCCCAGAACAAGATGCAAAATCTTTGGCTGATGTCTACTCTTCTCTTTGGTATCCTGTAACTTAAATACTATAGTGCAAAGTTAACAATACTTAAATACTATAAAGTCAGTCCATCTTATGTTACATGATAAAGTGATGAAAGAGTGAAGAAAACAGAGATATTGGATATACCTAAGTATGTGTATACAGTTGACCCTTGAACAACATGAGTTTGAACTGTGCTGGTCCACTTATATTTGGATTTTTTTTCCACTCCTGCCATCCAAGACAGCAAGACCAACCTCTCCTGTTCTACCTCCTCAGCCTACTCAATGTGAAGATAATGAGTAAAAAGACTTTTATGATGATCCACTTCCACTTAAAGAATGGTAAATATATTTTCTCTTCCTTATGAGTTTCTTAATAACATTTTCTTTTCTCTAGCTTATTTATTGTAAGAATGCCATACATAATACATGTAATATTCAAAATCTGTGTTAATCATCTGTTTATGTTATCCATAAAGCTTTTGGCAAATGGTAGGCTACTAGTGGTTAAGTTTTGGGACATCAAAAGTCATATGTGAATTTTTGACTGCTTGGGGCTTGGTGCCTCAACCCCCATATTGTTCAAGAGTCAACTGTATGGCCAGGCACAGTGGCTCATGCCTGTAATCCCAACACTTTGGGAGGCCGAGGTGGGCAGATCATGAGGTCAGGAGATGGAGACCGTCCTGGCTAACATGATGAAACCCCGTCTCTACTAAAAACACAAAAAATTAGCCAGGCGTGGTGGTGGGTGCCTGTAGTCCCAGCTACTCGGAAGGCTGAGGCAGGAGAATGGCGTGAACCTGGTAGGTGGAGGTTGCAGTGAGTCGAGATTATGTCACTGAACTCCAGCCTGGGTGACAGAGTGAGACTCTGTCTCAAAAAAAAAAAAAAAAAAAAGAGTCAGCTGTATATAAACACAGACACACACAACCATATTCATAACAAAATGAAGAGAAAATATTCCTGACAATTATGACAACCACAGGTCTCATCTATGTAAATGGTCACAGGGTCATAGCTGGTATTCACAACTACAATCTATCACTATTCATTCTATGTTTTCTTTGCTTTCAGCAAGTGCTTGAGCTGGTTATAGTTCTTTACCAAGTGAAGTGACCCAAACCAATCCTGAAGGGTCTAGGCATTAGTACTCCTATCTAATTGGTTGTCGTAGTTTTCCATTGACTTTATTCACAAGGTATGGTAATCCTAAGAGACTCCCTAGGATATCTCCTGTATTCCACACATACTTTTTCTTACCTCCATTGTGAAATGGCAGTCCAGTTTTTCTTTGTTAGTCAGGAGCAGTCACCCCAACCAGCCCAATAACTCCTGCTTTGCCTGTTGATTCAGAGGCATGAATAGTCCAAAATGGACTTGGTGGCAATCTTAACTTTTAATTCAATAAGCTAATTGTTAGATTTTATGATGGAAGCATTCCTCCCTTTGGAACTAAGAGTTTTAGTCCAGCAGAATATAAGGCCATGAAGACAAGAAGCAAACATTTTGATACTGAGTCAGTAGGAGTAATAGAGATTCATGCCACTCCCATTTTCACCCCTCATTTCCCGGACTTCTTGAGTCCTGGATATAGGAGAAACAGCATCATATATTGGACATTTTTTCAGAGCATATGTGGCCTACTGGATAACTTTGCAACAAGCCTGAAATGTATTGCCACCTAATTGGCAATGTAATTGAGTCTTTAAAAGGCCATTCCATAGATCTATCAATCCAGCTGTTTCAGCATAGCAGGGAACATGGTAAGACCAGTAAATTTCAGGAGCATGGCTCTATTGCCTCACTTCATTTGCTATAAAATGAGTTCCTTTATCAGAAACACTCCTATGTGAAATAACATGATGGTGGATAGATATTACGTATGTCCATGGATGGTAGAAGCATTGTGTGCAGGGAAGGAAAATGCATATCCAAAGTAAGTGTCCATTCCAGTAAGAACCAAACACTATCCCTTGTGGGGAGAAGAAAGAGAGATCAGATTGTTACTGTGTCTGTGTAGAGAGAAGTAGACATAGGAGACTCCATTTTGTTCTGCACTAAGAAAAATTCTTCTGCCTTGAGATGCTGTTAATCTATAAGCTTACCCCCAACCCCTTGCTCTCTGAAACATGTGCTGTGTCAACTCAGGGTTAAATGGAATAAGGGCTGTGCAAGATGTGCTTTGTTAAACAGATGCTTGAAGGCAGCATGCTTGTTAAGAGTCATCACCACTCCCTAATCTCAAGTACCCAGGGACACAAACACTGCGGAAGGCCGCAGGACCTCTGCCTAGGAAAGCCAGGTATTGTCCAAGGTTTCTCCCCATGTGATAGTCTGAAATATGGCCTCGTGGGAAGGGAAAGACCTGACCGTCCCCCAGCTTGATACCCATAAAGGGTCTGTGCTGAGGAGGATTAGTATAAGAGGAAGGCATGCCTCTTTGCAGTTGAGACAAGAGGAAGGCATCTGTCTCCTGCCCGTCCCTGGGCAATGGAACGTCTCCGTATAAAACCCGATTGTATGTTCCATCTACTGAGATAAGGGAAAACTGCCTTAGGGCTGGAGGTGGGACATGCAGGCAGCAATACTGCTCTGTAAGGCATTGAGATGTTTATGTGTATGCATATATAAAGCACAGCATTTAATTCTTTACCTTGTCTATGATGCAGAGACCTTTGTTCACGTGTTTATCTGCTGACCTTCTCTCCACTATTATCCTATGACCCTGACACATCCCCCTCTCCGAGAAACACCCAAGAATGATCAATAAATACTAAGGGAACTCAGAGGCTGGCCGGATCCTCCATATGCTGAACGCTGGTCCCCTGGGTCCCCTTATTTCTTTCTCTATACTTTGTCTCTGTGTCTTTTTCTTTTCCAAGTCTCTCTTTCCACCTAACGAGAAACACCCACAGGTGTGGAGGGGCAACCCACCCCTTCAATCCCTTCCATAACAGAAGTAATCAAATGTAGTAAGTGTGCCACCAGGTAGCTAGCTAATCACCCCGGGGAGTGGTGTCGTTTTGTAGACTCAGTGTTGGTCTCTGCTGCTGGCAGATCGGGCACTCGGCAGTGACTGTAGCCAGGTCACCTTGGTGAGTGGAAGTTTGTGTTACCAATCATATGCACAACTTTCATCCCTGTCACCCTGGCCAATTTGTTGGTCCCATTGGGCAATGACAGAGGTGGCTGGAGAAAGGAGCAGACTGGTATTCACTGAACAGGTCATTCTACGCACTTGATTATTAAAGTCTCCCTCCACTAAAGTTACCTTTTGGTGAGCCTTCACATGGGTCAAAAATATCTTCATGGTTTTTGGCCCATTCAGAGAGGTCTACCCACCTCCTATCTCTACCCCAGACTGTTTTGTCATTAATTTTCCAACCATGTTACTGTCTAAGTCCCTGACCATCCAGCCAAACCATTGGCCATAGCCTATGAATCAGTATATAGTCACCTACAGGAGCACCCCAACCAGTCACTTCAGCATCCCTAACTGCCACCAACAATTAACACACCATTGCATCTGCTGAACCATATGGCTCACTTGCACATATGACAGCTTAAATGGCAGCCGGGAACTACTGCAGAGCTTTCTTTTATTCTGGGTCCTATTCAAAATCAGCAACTTTTTGGATCACTCATCCTGTTTTTCTCCCACTTTATCCAGTGACATTAGAAGTGTAACAACAACAACAACAAAAACTTAGGCACATTACAATTTTAAATAATTTATTTCAGCATTCAACAATTTATGAATTGGGAAAAACCAGACTGAAAGCTGTTCACCATTCCAATGAGAGGAATAAGAGAGGAAATTTTTATGTTTGCAAAATCAAGACAAATATATTTGATTGGTCAAAGTGGAAAGTACTCAGAGGTCAGTTGGTGGTTTCTCATTAGTTACACTTAAGTTTTGTTTTACTGTTTATATTTGTTTTGCTTATGTAGGAATCTAAAATTCTGGGCCATCTCAGCCTAATGGCCTGAGAATCTCTCCAGGACCACTCAGATCCTTGCTTCTTAAAAGCGTTTGGTTGTGATTATCCATTGTTGATATTTTGTGTATCTATATTGCCAGGTCATACCATGAACTATCTTTACTACTGAAAATAGTCATTAATGACTTTAAATCTAATCAGATTAAATATCCAATTCTGGAAACCCCAAAACCAATTCTGAAAATTTGCCGTTAAGAATTTGTTCCTTTAGAACCACTCTCAGTACCAAAATCTGTATTAGGCAGGGTTCTCCAGAGAAACAAAACCAATAGTGTGTGTGTGTGTGTGTGTGTGTGAGTGTGTGTGTGTGTGTTGACTGTGTGTATGCATATATATGTATATATACACACGTGTATATATATGTATATATGTGTGTGTGTATATCTATATGTGTGTGTGTACATATACATATATATATATATGGGCTGGCTGGGGTGACTGATGCTGACTAATAAAGAGGTATATATGTGTATATATATACATGTATATATATGTGTGTATATATATGTGTGTGTGTATATATATGCATCTCTGTGTGTGTGCATGTGTGTATGTGTATATATATATATATGGAGATACAAGGATTTGGCTCATGTGATTATGGAGGCTGACAAATCCAAAATCTGCAGTGTGGGACAGCAGACAGAGCCCCACAAGAGCCAGTGGTAGATAAAGTCCAAAGGCAGTCTGCTGGAGAATTTCCTCTTACTCGAGGAGGTAGGTTTTTCTTCTATTCAGGTCTTAACCTGATTAGATGAGGCCCATCCATATTTTGGAAGGCAATCTGGGTTACTGAAAGTTTATTTATTAGTGCTAATCTCATCTAAAGACTTTAAGTTGACATATTAAAAATAATCATCACAATTTTTAAGTTCCAAAAGTTATAGAAAGCATCTCATAGCTTAATAAGCATTTTAATTTCTATTGGATTATCAAATCTGGTTCTTTCCTCTTCTAAAGATTATATTTCTGACTGGTAGAATTGTCTTTCTATACTTTTCAATTAAAAATATTTTAGGAACATACTTAATAGCAAAATATACATGACATCACCATTTTGCAGTAGTTGTAAGTGCACGTGTATTTCTGTGTATGTATACTTAAAATCAATATAGTGAACTGATGGACATGTACCTTAGTTCATTCCATGTTGCTATAAAGGAAAAACTGAGGACAGATAATTTATAAAGAAAAGAGGTGTGTTTAGCTCACGGTTCTGCAGGCTGTACAAGAAGCATGGCACCAGGATCTACTTCTGATGAGGGTGTCTGACTACTTCTGCTCATGGTGGAAGGGGAAGAAGAGGAGCCTGTGTGTGCAGATCACATGGTGAGAGAAAAAGCAAGAGAGAAGGGAGGGAGGTGTCACACTCTATTTAACAATTAGCTGTCTCGGGAGCTAACAGAGAGAACTCACTCAATCACCTTGAGGATGGCATCAAGCCATTTACGAGGGATTTGCCCTCCAGCGGAAATACCTCCCATTAAGCCTCATCTCCAACAGTGGGTATCAAATTTCAACATGAAATTTGGAGTTTCAAACAAATCGAACTATAGCACGATGTAAATATGGATCCACTAATACTGGCACGTGTTTGTGGAGAAAGACTTCTGCTACTGCTACTTCTACTTCTACTAGTTCTGTCAGGCTCAATAGCATTTTCTTCTGCATCCTTCAAGGGCACAACTTTCTCAGTTTACTACTTGAAAATTGATATTGTTTGGCATTCTGCTCACATTGTACATGCCCAGGCTTTAATTATCCTTTCACGTATTCGGAAGTTTAAATATCTACTATGTGCTGGCTACTGTGTATGAGTAGGACATACAATGCAATAAAAAAGAGATTATTTTTCTGCCTGATAGAGCTTATGCACTAAAAATGAATATAGGTATAACTTTTTAAAAAATCATACAAATAAATTTCCTTTCTGCGAAGTAAAGGCATAGAATTTTTTAATAAAATATGTAAAATACTTGAACCTAGGCTGAAGAAATTAAGGAAAGCTCAATAGATATTCTGTACAAGCTAAGATATAAATGTAGTGTAGAATTTACTTAGACGAAGGTTTAAAGGAGTACATGAGGATGTCCCAGCCATAGAATAGCATGTGTAATACCATCGCAGCATTAGGGCTTATTACAATTACATTTTCTTATTTATTATTATTATTATATTGCTACTACTGCTACTTCTACCTCTACTAGTTCTATTATTACTACTGCTAACTAAATGTTTGATTTCTAACCTATATCTGAGCATGTATCAATCTTGAGCTATAGATCAATACTTCCAACTTCCTACATATTGAACATTTTCATATTGGAATAACATCTTAGGCAAGGGCAAGCCTAGCTCAACCTTCCACAGGGAATTGTTACAGAAGCCCATGGGAAGTGATATGAGGAACTGAGGAATTCTAGAGATGATGTGTAGAAGCAGAGGAGGCTTTTTATATGATCCCTGCCCAGTCAATCTCATGGAAAGAGTTGTAAACATTCTGAAAGTATTTCAAATTCAATGTGCTTTTATTACTGCCTGGCAATATGGGGTAGTAAATGACTATGGATTTTGGAATCACAGTCCCTTGATATGTTTAACCTTGGGTAAGTAATTTTATCTGTTTCTTCTTTTTGTAAAATGGGTATTGTAATATCTGTTTCATGGGAATCCTTTAAAAACCAAAGTAGATAATTGATAAATGCCACCTAGCACAGCACCTGGCACAAAACAGGCACATAAAAAGTCAGTTCTTTTCATTCTCCCTCTTTTTCACTGCTAGAAAAATGCATATTCATCTTTCAAAGAAAAGATCGTATTTCATCTCACCTCTGAGGCCACTTCAATTGTATTCTCCATAGCACTTTATACAACTCTCTTTTAATACTGTTGCTTCCATTTTGTTACTATCTATTTTCCAGTCTGCCTCCCAATTACTCAGGAAGTTTCTCATGGGCAAGGCTTATATCAGGCACATCATGTCATTCCCATAACTAGTCCTATATTTGACATCTAATAACTGCTCATTATTTGTTACATTGGACTAAACAGCTTTTACTCACACCTTATATTTGACCTAAATCTATAAGTCAACAGAATAAAGCTATGATATCCATGTTTTAACTTACTTTTCAAAAATGTAACTCATTTCAATAAATTCTGGGCTACTCTCTTGCCCTGAAAAATACCTGTTTAAAATTGTATCTATTACCACATTCTTTCCCTTAACAACTAATACCGCAACTATGAAAGCCACTCTCCAGGATGGCCCTCAGTGATTCCCTGCTTCCAGTATTTAAGTCCTTGTGTTTTTTCCTGACACACTGACTCTGGAATAGCTCTGTTACTCACACAGCAATACTTCAAGAACATTCAATGGGTCAAAGTAACGTTGGTGGCTAAGGCTTAAGAGATCTGCAGCTTTTCGAAACTCCATCTCTATGTTTTGTGAGGAAGCAGCCATGTGGAGAGGCCCACATAAAGGAAAATGGTGCCTCGGCAGATCTAACAGCTGCTGGCCATCAGTAATGGCCAACTATTTGAGTGAAGCTGTTTTGGGCCTCCTGGCCTTTCCAATGCTTTGAATAATACCATTTTAAGCTGAAGATCCTCCCAGTCAACCAACACAATGGTGAGACTAAAAAAATATTGCTTTAAGCCACCAAGTTTTGAGATAGTCTGTTATACAGTAATAAATAACCAGAACAGTGAAAAATGCAATGATAGTAATGGTCTTCCATAGCAACATTTCAGAATCAGAATGGCAGGGACCATAGCAGCTATACAATCTGATTACACATCAGAGGTTTCCATATTCTTCTCTGCTTTTCTTTCAGGTGGCAATATAGCCTCTGCTTAATGGCCAGGTATGCCAATAAACTCAGCAACTGTTAAAACAGTTGACTCAACTTTTGGATAACTCTATTCAAATATAGTTCTTTTTTTTCATTTGGAAAATCTCTTTCCTATAATTGCTACTCATTTAGTTCTATATCTATCCCTGTAGTCAACTATGATAAACGACTCTACCCAGCCACATATTTCCTTCTTTTGTGACTCAGTTAGAAGGTCTTTTATTCTTCTGATTTTTAACCTCAGCATATGCTGTAGTTGTCCACATGCCTCTTAAAACAAAGCACTTCTTTAGGGATGGCCCATTTTGTGCTGGGAAAAATAAGACTATCGTGTTTTACTTAGGGATGTTAAGTGAATTTTATGGGACTTTACATTTTTCAAAACATCCCATCACATTAATTCACATATTTCTAATGTCAATTCTCTAAAGTAGGGTTGGATAGTTCTTCATATCCTTGTAATAAAAGATAGATAAACTGAGACCAAAAAAGGCTAACAAACTCTTTTAGACTGTAGTCAGAGATTTCTGCATCCTAGGCTAGAATTGTATTTTGTTTTGTGATGCTCTGATTTGTTTCTATCTCAGTTCCATCAAGTGTAAAGAAATAATTGTGAAGAGATATTCTTCCTCAGCTGAAACCTCACCAAGAAATGATTATATTTTATACAGGTAACAGGTAAAATACTGGCTAAGGTTATTACTTTTTATAAGGTTTTTTCAGTCTTGCTGAAGGTGAAGCTACTGGTATGAATGTCCCAGAACTTTTACTTGTCTATCTCCTTGGGTGGCCAAGCATCTGACTAAAAGCATGGATCAACACATGTTCAAAATAAATTTTTTGTCAGAATAAAAAACCATTCAACTTGTCTTCATGGAGTTATTCTATGTGGGTCACAATTCAATAAATAGAGTGTTCAAAGTACATTCCTTTCCAAGCTCTGTTAGATCACTGGTTATGATGCCATTTTGTACAGTAACTAAATGATTTCATATTAATCATGGTTATTTCAGATGTAAAAGAGACTATTGTCCACTTCCATACCTAAAGATTTCCTGGACATATGTGTAAATATTGAAATTATACAAATTGAGCAAGAAACACCTATCTAACAAGTGTGGGTATATGTACAAATTTGTGTGCATATCTCTGTATGTGGCTATTTAGGTGGATTCAATCCGAGTCAGCAACAAACACATTAGTTAAAATGCTCAAATGCATATTTAGTTTTATAAATTAATCTATCATCTCAAATTTTAGTTCTTTCAGTTTGTTTAAAGTAATATTTCATAGAATAAAATAATGGAGTTTAATTTTTTTTTTTTTGAGATGGAATCTTGCTCTGTTGCCCAGGCTGGAGTGCAATGGCATGATCTTGGCTCACTGCAACCTCTGCCTCCTGGGTTCAAGCGATTCTCCTTCCTCAGCCTCCTGAGTAACTGGGACTACAGGCACACGCCACCATGCCCAACTAATTTTTGTATTTTTAGTAGAGATGGGGTTTCACCATGTTGGCCAGGTGGCTCTCTAACTCCTGACCTCAAGTGATCTACCTGCCTCAGCCTCCCAAAGTGCTGGGATTACAGGCTTGAGCCACCGCACCCAGCTGGACCTTAATTTTTATAGACATATATTCTTATTGTTTTATGTAAGAACTGAAAACAATATTTTTAGAAGAATTTTTAGGAGAGATTTGATTGAATCGTATTTTTATTTTGGGAAAATTGTCAAGAAAATATGAAAATGAGGGTTATTTCTTATGCAGAGAAATCTGTGTAAAGCTATCTGAACAACCATTCTGTATATATGGGTATCTTATCTTTTGCATTTGGATAACTAGATTTTTTTTTCTGATAATTTTTCACATATTTTTAAAGATTTCTCCATTTCTGCATTCTTTCAGCTTACTTTGATATATTCTCTTTTAAATCATTTTTCTAGCATTTCATAGTTATTTTTAATTGAACATATGACCAGTTTTGTATTTGTGAGTGTTGGTTTAAGACTAGCAAATCACTACTTTTAGCATGCCCAATGATTCCAAGCCAGCTTCCTCTTGTACTGGCATTAGTTTCAACTCTCCTCAATCTTTAACCAATTTCATCCTTTAAAAAAAAAAGACAAGATTTAACACAATATTTAAATAATAGCACAACACCAGTAATAGTGCAAACTGTGGTGACCTTGCCAAACTGAATTGATATAACAGGGTGAAACGTGTTAGTTAGCTAATTAATATACAGTGCCTGCAATCATTTTAAGAAAAGTTTGCTGGTGTTAGTGTTCACATGTGGAAGAATTAGATGAATCCAGGGGCCTTTTACAACAATTTTTAAGTTCCTACTATGTTCCAGGATATACATCAGATGCTTTCAAGCAGTACTGGATAATACTTGATTTTTTCAGATGAGGACACTGAATTCTGAGATGTTACATGTGGTGCTCAAGAGCATACAGCCAGCAAATGGCAGAGCCGAGAGTTACACCAAATATCTGATTTATGAACCCTACTTGTTTTTCAATACCTTTCATCCTAAGCAGAAGTCAGGGGACCTATGTTCTACCACTTATTTTGCTGTTTAGTAGCTGTCACCTCTTATATGGCTATATGATCACCAGTAAAACACTTATTCTCAAGCTTCCTTTTGCATGCAAAAGTGGTGCTCAGATGAGGTCGATCTATATTTTGTGGAAATGTCTGAGTGAATATAGCCTGTAGTGGGATTTTTCAACCATCTACCTCTGTTCCAAATGCACTTTTCCATTTTATTTCCTAGAGTCCCACAAACTATTTGAAGAAAGAATTCTGCTACCATAAAAAAATCCATTGACAATTCATTTTTGCATTTGTTGATCATGCTCACTCTTCAAGGAAGGGCCAGTTAATTAATTCAGTGAAACTTTTCTGATCTTCTCTGTTAGATGAAGACACCCTTGCTCTGAACTGCCAGAGACATAACTCTCAAAGTATTTACTATGTTCCAGCTAGCAATTTAGAACATTTCAATTCATATGCAGATACTCCCTAAGGACATAATCTTTATCTATTTTCTATCAGCTATAAGGCTGACCAGCCATAAATACTACTGGAGTAGTAAAAATGAATGAATAAATGGTCACAAAAGTATCTCATAGCTCTGAAACTTCATATATATTAATCTGATTTTCACACTAGTAACTATTTTTCCTCAGAGCAAAATACATTAGTCTTGCAAGTAAATGCATGCTTTTAAAAATATATAATTACATATTTCTTAGTATTCAGATTTAAAATACAGGTTGTGCCTTGAACAGCACAGGTTTGACTGAAGGAACCCACTTGTATTTTTTTTCAGTAAATACAGTCAGGCCCTTTGAATAGGTGATTCCATGTCTGCCACCAACAGCAGATGGAAAATAAAGGTATTCTCAGAACGTGAAACCCTAAAGACTGACTTTTCACATGTGCAGATTTTACAGGGAGGACTACAAGAATGCAGTTTGCAAGGATTTTGGTGTCCGAGGCAGTCCAGGAATTAATCCCCTGCGGATACCAAGGGATGACTGTATATATTTTAGAAATAATAAGCTTAGAAAAGTTACAAAAATTTATGTCAAAGAGTTTATTTTGTATCTTTAATCCATGCCTCTATTGAACAAAAGTAAATGCTAAAAAACAGGAAATAAATCAATCTATTTTAATGATCTTGTCATAAGCCACACTGCAGGACATATATTCCAAAATTTTCTTAAGATCAATTAAACGTTATCAGGGTTTTTCATTGTGTTTTTCAATACATATGTATCTACATTGATTTCTACATTTGTGTCTATATGTGTGTGCATACATATGCATATATATGTATATATCTATGTATGCATATTTGTATAGGTGTGTCTATGTCTCTTTCTCTCTCTATCATCTAATCTATTTAACTTTTGTGGCAGGCCCATAAAGCTATTTCTAGGAGGGAATGGGGGAAATCAGGTGGCCAAATTGACTGTGTTTCTGTAATAGTATATCTAGGTTTTCCTGTGTAAATAGATGCTACATGTTATTCCTTTAGCTTCAATGCCAGCGCTACTGATGGCCATCAATGCCCATGAAGGTCATTACCTGCTGTAGATAAGATTTCACCTACCTTACCCAAGCCAGTTCTCAAAGGTCCTTATTAAGTTTTCAAGGGTAATACAGGCAGATGTTAAGGAAGTTGTTTCAAAGTCTTAGAGTCTAGATGTGTGTGTCTGGAGTGGTGGGGGAAGGGGGAAGGAGGCATCAGGCAGTGGTGTTTGATTCATGGTTCCAGGGTCACACTCTGTTTCATCTTCTTTCCTTTCATATTTACCTCTCACCACTGCTTCCCTTAACCTTACCCACCATACTATTTCCTTGTACTCTTTATCCTGGGGCCTCCCAGAATTCCCTGTGAAAGCAATCCATTTCTAGGTTCTCTTTGCCACTCATAAATTATAAAATCATAGACTTCCCTAAGTGTCACTCATTTTTCTTCTCTATCAAATACTACTTGACTTGGCAGGAGAAATAGTCTGACTTTACTGAGAGTGCATGAAAGTCACTCCCGTAAGTAGGTTTGAGTGGGAGCATTGTGAGGGGCTTCCAACGTGGTCTCAAATAGCATGAATGTATCTGAAATCAAAACACCTCACAACAAGAGTACTAACTGATTTCTGAAGACTTTACTTTCTCTTTATAAGAAATCTGTACTGGTATTCATTCAACAAATTTTTATGGAACTCACTATGTACCAAATAGTGTGCTAAGGACTGGAAACAATATCACAAACAAAAACACATATGGATGCCTTTTAAGGGTTAATGAATGAGAAATCCATATTTAATTAAATAATCACAAAGTATTCGTGAAATTATAACTATAATAATTATGAAGGAGAAATATGTGCTGGGAGAACAGATAATATGGGTTTCGTTGCGTGAGGATGTTGGTGAAGGTTTCCTTAAGGACATGTAGATTAAGCTGGAATCTACCCATGTATCAGATTTATTCCTCTTAGTGTATAATGTATAGGTATTCACTAGGCTAAGAGATTTCCAGAAGAAAAAATACTTCTGCAGTGGGAGTGAGCATGAATATAATGCCGAGATGGCAGAGGCAGGAGCAGCTAGAGGGGAAGGCAAGGTGAAATGTGGTTTAAGATAATGATGGAGAGAAAAGTGGGGTGCTGGCCATGAAGGAGCTGTATAGGTCATGGCAAGAAACTCTGTCAGGTATCTAAGAAGATTGTTCAATCTTCAAATGTGTAACTGAAATGGAGATAGAGATTTCTACTTCACAAGATAACTCTAGTTGCAGGTAGAAATTGGAAAGGTGCAGGTTATTGGGAAGAAGAAATTGAAAAGTCAAGGAGACTTACTGAAGAGGTTTAAATGGGAAAACTGGCATGACTAAAGGTGTTTAAGTTTATATCAGTGAGGAACTCTTCTCCCTCATTTTTCATTATTTTCTAAAAATCAAATATGGGGGAGATATGGCTAATTGAAATTTCAGACAAGTCAGGTATCAGTTAATTGAATTTTTACTGCACTTGCACCATCAATTTCAATGCTTTTAATGAAATAGAATGTGCTGTCTTTGGAATTCAAATGTGTCTATTCTATTTCAAACTATGTCATCTTCCATTTCTCCCACAGATTGCTATCTGTAAATCTTCTTTAAATTTTCTTCTAAAAATAACCAATAATATGTGTATTATTTGTTTTTTCCCCAGTGGATAAACTATAACAATTTTGGTGTTGTTGTTATAAGTAAATAATCCTTGGAACCAAGGAAAAAAATAGTTAAAGCCCTTTTCTCAATGGGTGATAGGGTACTAAGAGTGATAGTATGTATTCAATACAAGTTTATTTTTAAAATACTTCTAACAACTTAATGGATTATCATCATTTAGTATTCTGTGGTTTTCTACAAGGCAACACTTGGCAGTGAAATCTGAATTAAACCAGAGATAATATTATAAAATAGACATTCTGTTATTTTAATTTTGCTATATAATTTGAAAATATCTTAATACAAAAAAAGGAGATTAACAGTTTTTCTGTGTTACATGGAAGAAAACTGAAATCAAATTGAAGCTGTAGAATTTGTTTTTAGGCTTACAGAGCTCAGTTCTGTCACTGAAAATTCACAGCTAAGAATCCTATTTTTCTCATTAAGACAATTGAAAAAACACTATATAAATAAGCTGAAGTCAGCATGTGGTAGTTCTACTTGAGAGCTTAGGTCAAGTTGAATGACAGTTGTTAATAACACTAGCAGAACCCTCCCTGAGGATGGAGTACTGATAGCCACCTGTCCAGGAAGGTTAAAGGATAACTCCATCTGGAGACAGAGAGATGGGCTTCAGAGGACCCAAAAGTCACTATTAATCCAGAAAATCACTTCTAATCTTATAAATGTCTTTCCCTGTTGTCAGACACTGAATGTATTTATTCTGCCTGAAAGAGTCACAAGAAGAAAGTTTGCTATTTATTAAGTCAATGTCTACATAATTGAAAATATTTTTCTTTCTTCATTTTTGTTGTGCTGTAGTTTTACTACACTTTAGTTACTATTCCCATTAGCAGATAGAGAAAATGAATCTTGGAACAATTTGTATTTTTTCTCAACAAATCAGTGTGAAAATAAAACAGAATTTTGTTACCAGAGGAATGAAGCAAAATATGCTAACAAACAAATGAACTAAAACAAACAAACAAAAACCTTTCCTTTCTAGGTGGATAATGATTCAGCTTCTGATATTCTTTCATGCACATGCTACTCTATGACATAACAGTGGGCAGTACAAGCTCCTGTTTTATGAGGCATAAATCATTTATTTATATGCACAGCTCCCTAATTATGCTGCATGCTCTTTCAAGTAATATTTATATTTTTATTTTCATTACACCAGTAACTAGTACAATGACTCACAATGGTAGGAGCACACACACAAAAAGTTTATTTATCAATATTGACTATATGACAGGCACTGTCCTAAGGCTAAATGATATAAAGTTGAATAAGATCTGGTACCTGTCCTCAAGCAATATAGAATAGAGTCTACTGAGATAGCTACAAACAGAATTATATTAATACGCCTGAGATCTGTATAACAGGCCACAAGAACCTGAAATAAATAGTGCAATGATCTTCAGAGATGATAGGGAAGACATCCTAGAGCATGAGATAGTTGTGTATGGTAACAACAAGGACATATTAAATAGAATAACTCATTCTGTAACTGCTAGTCTACAAGGGGGAGGGATAATATATACTGAAGCTGAGAGAGTTTTAAGCAAGGCTGTGTTGGTTAATTTTATGTGTCATCTTGGCTAGACTATGGTTCCCAGATATTTGGTCAAATGCCAGTCTAGACATTGCTGTAAAGGTATTTTTTAGATGCAATTAACATTAAAATCAATAGATTTTGAGTAAAGCAGATGGCTCCTCATAATATGAATAGGCCTCATACAATCAGTTGAAGGCCTTAAGAAAAAGCTGCAGTTTTCCAAGTAGGAAAGAATTCTGCCTTCAGACGCCCTTAGGATTTGAGAATGCGACATCATTTTGTCCTGGATCTCCAGCCTGCCAGCCTGCCCTGCAGATTTTTGATTTGCCAGTCTCCCCAAGTTGTGTGAGTCAATTCCTTAAAATAAATTTCCTTCTCTGTCACCCACCCGCCCCCGCCCCGCTCCCACACACCTCCTTCTGGAAAACCCCAAAGCAAAGACCAGAAATGATCTTGGTTATCGCCTGTTGTCTCAACATTCTGTTTGATTAGCCTCCTCTTTCACTTTCAAATGGATCTTAGATTGGTTGATAAATTATATAAATAAGAGTTCATATAAAATGTATTAATGAGGTAGAATATTTAAAACTGGACACTGTCTGGGGTAGGAGGGTGGAGATGGGAGCTATAAGGGAGATTAATGGAATGAGTAACAGTTTTCTTGTCTAAGTCGCTGGGTGTATACTCGTGGTTTTTACCAAAATAAAAAATAAAAGAGCAGGAGAAAGATTATGATTCAGTTAGAGACATATTGAGGTGAATGTGGAACTTCTAGTGGAAATCTCCAACAGGAAACAGATAAACGGGGGAGCTCAAATGTGAGATCGATTTAAGGATCATTAGATATAACTGATAATTAAAGCCAATAGAATTAAATAAGTCCATCCATGAAGAACATAGAGAGTGAGTAGAATAAGGAATAAAGAGCAAGGCCCATGAGGAACACCAACATTAAAATATCAATGGCGTGAGAGATCCTGAAATACTTGAGAAGTTTCTGGAATGGCAGAAAAAAAATCATTAGTGAATTTTGTCTCAAGGCACAAGGAAAGAGAGCACTTCATCAAATAGGGAGACTTTCAAACTTTTAGTAGTTTCCGTCAAGCAGTAGAAATAGACGCCATGTTTGACCATGAGGTCCCATCAGAGCGCGAATTAGAAACACAGGAGGGATGTGAGGTGATATTACCTCAGGTCTAGGGTGACCATCTCTCCTGATTTATATGTAACTGAGAGGTGCTCCAGGGCACAAAACTTTCAGTGTTAAAATTGAGAGAGTTCCAGGGAAATAGTGATAGTTGATCACCTTACAAAGAAAGGGTCTTTGAGTGAGTGTGAAAGGGAGTTATTTTGCAAAAGTAAGAGTAACCAGAAAGAAGTTGAAATTGCCATTCTCCCTTCCCTTCCTCATCATTCCTGATTTCTCTGTATATACAGAATGGAAGAGTAAACCTTCTTCGATCACTTGATATGTTTATAAGGATCCTGGTACCCTTGAAATAGAAACAGATATTATTTAAGGCAAAGAGTAGAGAACATTCAGTGAATATACTGATGCCATGTAATTTTGTGTTGTTTTGCTTTGTTTTCAATGGTACGCTGGGGTTCCAGATGGCTCAGTGGAATGGGTTGGCAAAAGAAGCCTATAGTGAAAAATTAAATCCAAAGGGAGGAGATAGGATGCAGCTTAGGGTAAGAGTGTAGTAGAAACAGATAACAGAAGGGAATTACATTTAGAGGATGATATAGGATGACAGACCTAAGGGACATTATATTACCTGCTATAGTGAAACTTTGCATTTGAATTCTCTTATAATACTAGCTTTGTCAACCTAGAGTGAGGAATCCATGTTATTAATCAAGTCTTGATTATATTTTGTTTCAAATACAGTAAAAATATCATGACTTTTTAGAGTTTCACATAGAATATTATTTAAAAGATAGACAAGCAAATAGGACTTTCCACCAACCAACCAAATAAAACAAGCAACAAATATCAAAAACAGGTAGCTCGGTTTCATACCTTAGTGAAGCTGTTTTGCCTGGGGTTTGACCTCAGTACTGTTCAGCATCAGTAAAATTTTACACACAGATCAGAATATGAGAATGTGTGCTTATAGACTGTATTTTTAAGAATTTTTCAGGTTGTGAAAGCACATTTGAGCTGATATATTCAGGGAAACAATGTTTCCCTGAATGAAATATGCACGGGTAAGTAAAGAAGACAAGAAACTCTGTCAATAATTGTACAGTCATACCACATAGAAATTGAAATGCCATTCTAGATAAAAGCTAAATCTAATGAGTCACCATGATAGTGACTCAGCCACTTTCTGCTTCACTTATAGTTCTTTTCTCCTACACCACAACTTCTATTTAATCATGGGTTCTGCTTACTGCAGTTTCTCTTTATGTCATGATTCTACATCACATCACTGTCTTCTGAGTTTCTCTATATTTCTCACACTCAAACTCCCCCTACTTCTCCCCAAAAAGGCTCATATATATCCATTGTAAGAATTCTATTATGAGAGAGGTTTTAGAATTACCACTTCACAACTACAGAGTAACCTAGATGCCTACCTTAGGACCAAGAGATATACAAAGAGAGGCAGAATGATGAAATTCAAACTATGATACTCAAAAAACCTCAAAACTATAACTCCAAAAAAATGGTTTGTCAAAAAATGCTTTGGAGCTGACTCTTACCTCAGAAGACAGCATTTGTGGTGTGTGTTTCCCTCAGATACACCCAGACATCAGTGCAGAGACAGGCATACATGATGTTGGATATAGAAGGATGGAGTTTGTCTGCAATTTGAGCATCAGCAAAGTTTAGTCCAAATACAATGAGTCTAGATTAATGAGTTGTTGACTTGTTTCAGCATCTTGATTGATTTGGTCTTTATTTTTTTAACATGTTGTATATTTCACATCAACTTTGTCAATCATTTTTACACCCATATTTAATCTCCAACTTGGAACATGACACAGTGTTTTGCTTTTGCCTTAGATATCTGCCTTTCATAGATAAGTCCTTGTATCTCCTCTACACTTTCCCTTATATATTTTTTCACATTACAGCTTTTTCTGGTGTTTAGCCAAGAGAACCCAGTTAAGAATTCATATTTTTCACCTCAACGAGGTCAATGCTACAAATTCAATACAATGTCTTCTTTCTTCATTTGGGTCTAATTTCTCACTCCAATAAATCCATAATCATATTCCCTTAGTAATAAACACAGCAGAGTTGCAGATACCTAATTATTATAGCCAAGATATCACATAGAAAGTTCTCTGCCATATTTTCTATAATCAAGCAAGCAAGGTTATTTTAGCAGCCCCTGCTTTTTATTTATTTATTTATTTATTTTTTTACTTCCATGATTAACTACAAAAAATAAAGTCACTCGGACCTGGAGACATTTAATAAATTTTTATTAATTTTACATATATACTGTTTAAACTTACCCACAGATTTATTTTCTTCATTTTCAAGCATTTCTTTCCACTACCTCACACCTGAAGAAAAATTCATGAGATGTAGTACTGAGGGAAGCATGTTAGGAAAGTTAAAATAATTATTCTCATTTAATTCTCAGCAAATCTGATTTAAAAGAAACAATTTATCAAATTTGGCTATGATCAGAGAAGGATGCAATTCGCAAAATTGAAACTAAAATTCATTTTTGGATCGCCGTCATCTTTTCAATTCCAAGTGAGTCCTCATAACCTGATCAAGGCTAACACAATGGAATGAGAATCAAGATCCTTGGGGATAGATGTACCCCATGATCTATCTGATCTGTACCTTTCTATGTGAGGACACTCATAGCTAGAAAGAAAAAATGACCTAACCAAGTGATATTGCCTAAATATCTATGTTCTCCCAAAATTCATATATTAAAATATAATCCCCAACGTGATGGTATTAACAGGTAGGGGCTTTGGGAAGTAATTACTACCTTTATATGGAATTAGTACCCTTATAAAAGAGATCCTTGGAGCTAGATCGACCCCTCTGCCATGTGAGGTTGCAGAGAGACCACTTTCATCTGTGAAGGAAAGGGGCCCTTGCCAGAACCTGACCAGGATGACACACTGACCTTGGACTTCCCTGTCTCCAGAACTATGGGGAAATTTTTGTTTATAAGTTACCCAGTTTAGAATAATTTGTTATAGAAGACCAAACAGACTAACGTGCAAAGTGTACAAGATAGGGATGCTTTTAGCTGCAGGTAACAGAACAGCATTTACACAAACTTAAATAAATATTTTTTTTCTTGTCTGTCATAACAAGTATATAACGAGGTAGTTGTTGGAACTAATTAAAGGGTTCTGAGTTGTCAGTGCTGATGCCTCATTGCTTCTGTCAATACGGATACCTACAGCAGGAAGAAAGAATGTGAAAGGGCAGTAGTGTCTGTGTCAAGGGAGCAGATTTTCTAGAAAAACTGAATCAGAAATCCTCCTTCTATCCACTGGCTAACAGCATCCAAAAGTAGCCAAAGTGTAGCTAAATGAAGCAGATTTGGAAAGGTGCATAACAGCAGCTAACTTGTAGAGTCTGCCATAACTCAAGCATATAGGGTTTTTGTTTTTGCTTCTTTGTTTAGTTTGTTTTTTTTCTGGAGGAAAAACAAAGCTCAATTATTTCTATCCAATGATGCAATGATCATGACAGAACTGATAGCACCTCTGGGTTCATGTTTTTCTCTAAAAGTCAACGCTGGAAAAGTTAACACAGGTAAACAACATCAGAAGGTTGTGATAAAACATAGGGATAAAGAAGCAAAATTCACATGCTGGCTTTTCTTTAGGAAATTCAGTGAAAATATACTTTAAATTATTTCTTTCTTTAGGTAAATAAGATGACTTACTAAGCAGAGTTTTTAGCAGAAGTAAAACAAGTTAACTCCCTTGTGTAGGAATCCCAGTACTTGGATATAAAGCAGTTTCTAGGCTTTTTATTGGAGATTAACTTCTAGAAAGCTATAAAGATTTTTCTGGAGTATTATCAGCCTTAAGTACAAGTATCACAATCAATAGCCCTGTTACGTGACAGGAAAGGGCAGCTGCAAGGTCGAATTTCCTGGCCCTCTCCTCTTCTCTAGGAATATATATTATCTTAATTAATATTCACATATTGGTATTAGTATTCACATTTAAAATTGGAAAAATAGGATCCAAGGAGATTAAGTAACCCAACCGTATTAAGTAACCCAACCATATAACTCAGATAACTCAGATAGAGCTGATTCTAAAGGAAATGGTGTTTTCACTCTTAGGGAAAGATAGATGACAACAAAAAGTGTACTTCAGAGACTTTAAAATAGTTTATTACCTTCGTAATAAATAATACATAATGCTTTTGTTAATTAACATATTTCTAACATTTAGAACATTAAAAAGGTCTAGAAATACTGAATTAAAACTATTATTTCCAAATAAAGGACACTAGAAAGTGTCATGTTGGTAAATGAGATAATCAGAATGAAAAGACCAAAATAGTGAACTCTGTACTTGGAAACCAATGGTTAAACTTTCCATTTCTCTGTATATATTACCATATGCTCTGCAATCTATTTCCTGACTGCTCTATTTGCCATCTACTACACTTTCTTCTTTTTCTGAGAAAACATTTTCATCCTTTTTTCTTAGCATGCATGAAATATTGGCTTTCACATCTTTCAAATTGTCTTTATAGTCCATTTTTTTTTCCTGTGTAGTCACTATTCTCTAATTTTGCCATGTCTTATACTCCTTTTCCACCTACTAGAACTTCCATTTGCTTGACTGATAGATAATAGTTGAAGTTTTCTGATGTTAAGGTCTTTGGGACTCTCCCTCCATTCTAAGAAGTACAAAGTGCTGTGAATGTCTGCTATTCTATAATAAATAATATTGCTTAAAAATAAATGGAAGTCATAATTTGAAAGAAAGCCTGTAAGTTGTCATCTCATATCTCTTAGCTGATATACTGTATAATTAGGAGTTCCTAAGTGCAATTGCTCAAAGAAAAGCTGGAAAGGGAGTTCATGTATTTGTCAGTGAGTAATATATAGTGTATCTAGCTTCTTCGTGATTAAAAATTAGCCTGTTCCCCCCCCAAAAAAGATGCAGTAGGTACTAAACCACATGTCATTTGTTGAAGCAAATGTGTGTTCTATGTGACTCATCCCTTCAAGGAGGCTTTGTGTGTCTGCTATGGGACATTTTTTAAAAGACTGTTGTTTTTTAAAAAAAGGGAGAACTACGTGATTTTACCCATGTGCTATGATTTGAATAATGGTGTTCCCTCTGAAATTCATGTTGAACTTCATTGAAATTCAATACTCAATGCAACAGTATTAAGCGGCAAAGCCTTTGGAAAGTGGTTAGGTCATGAAGGCTCCACCCTCATGAATAGGATTAGTGCCCTTATAAAATGTCTTGAGGTTGAAAGGTTCTCACTCTTGCCCTTCTGCCTTTTATCAGGTAAGAATGCCCTTCTGCCTTTTATCAAGCAAGGTGCCATTTTGGAAGCAGAGAGCAACCCTCACCCAACTGCAATGCTGGCATCTTAATCTTGGACTTTCCAGCCTCCAGAACTGGAAGAAATAAATTTCTATTCCTTGTAAATTACCCAGTCTAAGTTGTTTTGTTACAGCAGCACTGACAGACTAAGACATCATGTTATTTGAATTCTCTAATAAATCTCAGTAAAAACAAAAATCAAGGAAACAAAAAAATTTAAACAGTTTTTTAGTGAGATGAGAACATTGTGTTTATAACACCTAAGCCACATTTATTACTTTCCCCAATAATCAGTTATTTAATTGTGATAAAAAATTATAGATTCAATTTACATGAAAAAAATTGATGAGTAGCGTGTTTCTTATAAACAGTTACTACAATAATGGATAACTGTCTCAAATGCATGCTCCTAAATAATGTTAGCTCTCACCATCTTCACTGACTGGTAGGGTATAAGAGAGGTGCTATAAGTAAGATATTAAATAAATAACAAAAATAATCCAAAATAGCCTTGGCCTCACCTACACACACACAGTACTACTTAAAGTACCAGCTCAAAGATGCTGATATTAACTCTTTACTTAAATGTCAAAGCCAAAGCCACATTTAACAGCAAAGGCACATGCAACAGCAAAGCCACTTGGCTTTACTCTTTCAATGCATCTTTACAAAAATACATGTTCTTATCTATCATCCTCTCCTTTTGTTTTATTTGTTGTTTCTTCTCAAATCTTTCTAAAGTTCTTATACTCTTTTTCCTTAAAATTTTCTCCTAAAACTTCTCTCTGCTGTTTACAAGATTCCTCTGAAAATTCAAAGTTATAACATTAATTTGTCCCTAACTTCTGTTGTCGTAGTATGTATTATTGAGATATAATTACATGTAATATATGTTACATATTTATTATATATACCTCCTTACTATGTTACTGTTATTACAAAATAGTCAATATGCTTGTAAAATTATACTATTGTCCTTTGATGCAAAAAACTGAGAACTTGAATTTTAAAAGAGCATTCTTATATGTGTTTTTAAAGGTAAGTAACATATAATATGTTCCTAATATAAATAGCAACAACATATATATATATTCTCATACAAAAACAACCACATGTGTGTATACATATATATCATAACATTATGAGCTTAGAGAATTATAATAATACATATAGTTAAGAATATTTTAAATTTGGAATCATGTACCACTATATATAATCACTTGTAACAAAACTGGAACATATATCTATTTTTATTAAGTGGGTTATATCTTTCAGTAGGCTATTGAAATTTAACATGCATGGTATTTTGTCTTTGGGATTGTCCAAGAAAAATTTCAACAAGTGAAATAGGCAAGAAATACTTTATTCAAGACTATTGCAGTAGGGATCAAGACTATTTCAATAGTTGAGAAAGACTGAACTCAACTGCACTGACATAAAAGTCAGAAAAGTTTTTAAATGCTTGCATAATCGAGTGAAAAATTACTGAAGAATATTAAGGGAGATGTTGGTCAATGTGATTAGGCCATCTGTGTTTTCACGTTGGTGCTTACATAAGTTAAGCTCCTTCCCTCATAGAGAGACTGGAAGATAGGAGCCCTATTTTTCTTGATGACTGTATTTCAAAGGATTGCTCCTAGGTCACTGAGAAACGTATTCCTGAGTTACAAAACTAGTTGGAGGCAGGAGAAGATTTATATCTCAAAGGGACAGAGAAATAATTTACAATTGCAAGCTTTCTAAAGTAAATATTCTAAGAAAAAGGAGATTGCCAGCCCATAATCAGGAAGAAACCCATCTAAAACTTAGTCAAAGTGAGGGGAGAGTTAAGACCATCCGTCTTGTTCTGGTTGATTAACACGGGAGGAACCACTATATGTTCCCAAATTTTTCTCGGGAGTTGACCTGGGGATAAATTCATGTGTGGCATCAAAAAATATAGAGAGAGCACCCTCTCAGCCCCAAATCTCCATAAGCTGATAAGCAACTTCAGCAAAGTCTCAAGATACAAAATCAGTGTGCAAACATCACAAGCATTCTTATACACCAATAACAGACAAACAGAGAGCCAAATCATGAGTGAACTCCCATTCACAAATGCTTCAAAGAGAATAAAATACCTAGGAATCCAACTTACAAGGGATGTGAAGGACCTCTTCAAGGAGAACTACAAACCACTGCTCAAGGAAATAAAAGAGGATACAAACAAATGGAAGAACATTCCATGCTCATGGATAGGAAGAATCAATATCGTGAAAATGGCCATACTGCCCAAGGTAATTTATAGATTTAATGCCATCCCTATCAAGCTACCAATGACTTTCTTCACAGAATTGGAAAAAACTAGTTTAAAGTTCATATGGAACCAAAAAATAGCCCGCATTGCCAGGACAATCCTAAGCCAAAAGAACAAAGCTGGAGGCATCACGCTACCTGACTTCAAACTATACTACAAGGCTACAGTAACCAAAACAGCATGGTACTGGTACCAAAACAGAGATATAGACCATTGGAACAGAACAGAGCCCTCAGAAATAATACCACACATCTACAACCATCTGATCTTTGACAATTCTGACAAAAACAAGAAATGGGGAAAGGATTCCCTATTTAATAAATGATGCTGGGAAAACTGGCTAGTCATATATAGAAAGCTGAAACTGGATCCCTTCATTACACCTTATACAAAAATTAATTCAAGATGGATTAAAGACTTAAATGTCAGACCTAAAACCATAAAAACCCTAGAAGAAAACCTAGGCAATACCATTCAAGACATAGGCATGGACAAGGACGTCATGTCTAAAACACCAAAAGCAATGGCAATAAAAGCCAAAATTTACAAATGGGGTCTAACTAAACTAAAGAGCTTCTGCACAGCAAAAGAAACTACCATCTGAGTGAACAGGCAACCTAAAGAATGGGAGAAAATTTTTGCAATCTACTCATCTGACAGAGGGCTAATATCCAGAATCTACAAAGAACTCAAACAAATTTACAAGAAAAAACAAACAACCCCATCAAAGAGTGGGCAAAGGATATGAACAGACCCTTCTCAAAAGAAGACATTTATGCAGCCAACAGACACATGAAAAAATGCTCATCATCACTGGACATCAGAGAAATGCAAATCAAAACCACAATGAGGTACCATCTCACACCAGTTAGAATGGTGATCATTAAAAAGTCAGGAAACAACAGGTGCTGGAGAGGATGTGGAGAAATAGGAACACTTTTACACGGTTAGTGGGACTGTAAACTGGTTCAACCATTGTGGAAGACAGTGGGCGATTCCTCAAGGTTCTAGAACTAGAAATACCATTTGACCCAGCCATCCCATTACTGGGTATATACCCAAAGGATTGTAAATCATGCTGCTATAAAGACACATGCACACATATGTTTACTGTGGCACTATTCACAATAGCAAACACTTGGAACCAACCCAAATTGCCATCAATAATAGACTGGATTAAGAAAATGGGGCACATATACACCATAGACTACTATGCAACCATAAAAAGGATGAGTTCCTGTCCTTTGTAGGGACATAGATGAAGCTGGAAACCAGCATTCTCGTCAAACTATCGTAGGGACAAAAACCAAACACCGCATGTTCTCACTCATAGGTGGGAAATGAACAATGAGAATACTTGGACAAAGGAAGGGGAACATCACACACCAGGGCCTGTTGCGGGGTGAGGGAATGGGGGAGGGATAGCATTAGGAGATATACCTAATGTAAATGATGAGTTAATGGGTGCAGCACACCAATATGGCACATGTATACATATGTAACAAATTTTTACATTGTGTACATGTACCCTAGAACTTAAAGTGTAATAAAAATATATATAGAGAGAGAGAGAGAGCAAAATGAGAGTCAACATGAAACTGAAGTCATGTTGTACTCTTCTATGATACAACCTACTTGCAGAAACCATTGTTCATCCCTTGCCCTTATCCTTTCCCTCTGAATTAGACAGAATATATGTACAGAGGAGGCTGTGGCTGTTTCTAGTCCAAAAATACGATCTTAAAAGCTACACAAATTTTAGAGAAGAAGTTAGGGGCAAGATGACCTGTTTTTACATATAAAAAGCCTTCTATTAGGAGGAATCAATATTCTTAAAATGGTTTTATTACTGTCATGTGGAATAAGACTTTGGGGAATTTAGTGGGAAAATGATCCTGATTTGATCTTCATTATCTCTGTTTTAATTAGAGCTATGTTCACTTAGTGAAATTTACTGAGGTATCACAAGAACAGTTCAGAAGCCCTCAATTTTATAAGTTGAAAATACCTAGAGATTATGAGGTCCATCCAGTATATTTTGAAAATGAAGTAACAGAGATAAAACAAATTGTCCACTGCACCTGTATCTTACTCCTCTCACACACATGCACACACACACTGAAAGTGGTGAAATATTTCCTTTGTCTATTTTTATAGCTGTAAATTTTATCAGAGTGAAATATCCCATCAATTTCAGTTTACATGGTATTATGATTTTCATAATTTATGATTACACACAGTTTCAAACTATTGTACTGTATTTTGCATAGGGCAGAAATTATGATAAATGCGTGATGAAAATATTCTCTACATTCTTTTAATCACAGGTTAATTAAATATTTTAAATTATTCCTGTTACCTCAACTTATTTTATGTGGAAATAATAGAATTCCTAGTTGACTTAATTCTCATTCAGGTAAAATGAGCTTTATGACCTGGGCAATGAGAAACAGCATTTTCAAATTGCTCATTACCACATAGCCTTATAATGAATTCATCTATTTTTATACTAATGCTTTTTTTAAAAAACATCAGCCCTCATTTAAACTTTTAGGAAACAAGACAGTCTTTTTAACTGTCTTTAAAAAGATAATCCATCTTTTCCAGAACTATTGACTCTTTCTAGATTTTGTAGAAATAAAAATTAAATCTATTTTTATTATTAAAATACATTTTATGGATTGAACATCTGTGTCCCCCCAGAATTTATATATTGAAATCCCAATCCCAGTTTGATGGTATTAAGAGGTGAGGCCTTTGGGAGGTAGTTAGTCATGAATGTAGAGGCTTCATGAATGGGATTGTTGTCTTATAAGTAGAGACATGGAAGCTAGCTTGCTCCCTCTGCTCTGGCCATGTGAGGATACTACAGAGGGTGGCCATTTGCAAACCAAAATTGGTGCCTTCACCAGACCTTGGGTTGGTCAGTTCAGTGATGTGGGACTTTGCAGTCTCCCAAACTGTAAGAAAAAAAATGTTTGCTGTTTAAGTCATCCAATCTATGGTAATTTGTCATGGCAGCGAAAATTGACTAGGAAAACAGCTAAAACTGTCATGAAGTACAGTAGATTCACCTTATCCACAGAGGATATGTGGATATCCACCCCCAGTGGATGCCTGGAACTGCAGATAGTACTGAGTTTATATATATATATATATATATATATATATATATATATATATATATATATAAAATGTTTTCCCTTATACATACATATGATAAAGTTTAATTTATAAAATAGACACAGTAAGATATTAATAACCATAACAAATGATAAAATAGAAGTTATAACATTATACTGTAATAAAAGTTACTTGAATATAGTTATTATCTCCCTCTTAAAATCTTCTTCCGTTTTACATATGTGACAGTAGCTCCTTCATCAACAGAAACAAACTCTTCAGTGACTTTCACATTTTTCAGCCCAAATTCATTCCTAAATTTGTTGGAGGAGTAAGAGATAGGCGCAGTGGGCAATTTGTTTTTATCTCAGTTACTTCATTTTCAAAATAAACTGGCAACCATCCTGTACTTTTAGTAAATGGTTTTGTGTCACTTGTTTCAAGGGATCCTTTGCTGAAGTATTTGTGTAGGCTCAATGCTTTTTGGTGCAAAACATTGTCAGTCAGAACATGGTTTTTGTTCATGTCGTCCACGGACATATTTAATGCCTTTTCCATCTTAAGTAAGCACCGTCAAGCATTGTGGCCATGAGTTTTGCAGTTTGAGGTTGGACAGCAAAACTAGCATAAATTTCTTTGTCCTTCTTCAAAATTTCATGGATAGGAGATTCATTCCCAATATAGATCTTAGCAACCTCAACATAAAATTTTTTTCTTTCCTTATCAAGAACATTCACGTTTTCATTTAAAGAAATTCCTTTCTGACATTTTTTGGCGTATCTAAATTGCCAGCATCACTACTCTTGCACTTCAGGCCTACTATTAAGTAAAGTAAGTAAAGTGTTATTAAATAAACTTGCACACAAGCCCTGCAAATCCTGGACAGTGAATGTAACAATCAAGAGGGCGATTATGTGACTAACAGAACAGTAATGTAGACAGCAGGGACACACTAAACAAGGGGAGGATTCACATCTTGGGAGGGACGTAGCAGGATGGTGCAAGATTTTTACCATGCTACTCAGAATGCCGTGCAATTTAAAACTTATGGGTTCTTTATTTGTGGAGTTTTTCATTTAATATTTTCAGGCCGTAGTTGACTGCAGGTAACTGAAACCATGGAAAGTAAAACTGAGTAAGGGATGAAATACTGTACCTATAATAAACAATTTGAAAGATATCAGATAACTCACATGAGAGTAAAATAATGATAATCTTGCATGTTAGATTGTTTTTAACCCGTAATTGAGTATCTGTTCAAAATAAAAATCATATGATATTATAATTTCAAAACAGTTGTTTAATAATTAATGGGCATGGATAACAATCAGCTACTCTCTGCACTGTGCCAAAAATACTCTTAGAATAAGTCTTCTCAGTATTCCTTTGCAAATGAATTCTTTGCTACTTTTTCAAATTTTTAATTTAATACTTAGGCAGGTTTGTTGTTAAGAAATGCTTCTTGTTGAACATAATACAAATATGAAAGTTAAAATTATCTCTAAAACATAGCAAAATAAATGTTTTATTTCTGTACCCAGATACTAATTTTAGATTAGTGCAGCCAATTTGAAAATATGAAGAGGTGTATAGTCATGGTTTGTGTCTTCCATAAATTTCATTAGTACAATTCAGGTGATTTACAGCTGCTTCTAGGTATTAAGGAAAACCATTTCCAACTTACAGAAAACATTTGGTTCTTTAAACTTTGTATTGGCTGCAATACTTAATTTTTCATGTTCTATATATAAATAAATGTTACCAAAAAATGCTGTCTTTTTAAAAGAATTTAATCACCAACATACATAAATAAGGTCCAAAAAACAATATGATCTTGTCATAAAGCAGTAGGTAAGGTAGAAATTGATGCAACTGTTCTCTAAAACGAATTTGAAAAATACCAAGAACTTTCAATTGCTTTGAGAATATAAATACTCCTATAGGAACATGTGCTAAGGTGATAAACTGTAAAGGAGATATATGTATATGTTCAAAGAAGTTCCTTATAGCATTATATATCATTGTGACGTTTTAAAAAATCAAAATATCCAATTATAAAGGATTGATAAATAAAGCATGATTTTTGAATGCTATGAAAGACTTTGCAACCACAAAAAAATATGTTTGCAAAGTTCTATTATACTCTGGGGAATTATTTCAACAGAATTTAAAAGCAAAAATGATATAATTACGTGTATAAATAATCTCAGCTATATAATAACAAAATACATAGAAATTAAACTGTAATTAAAATTCTGAAAATAGCCATAACAGTTGATGTTAAGAAAGAAAATTATGAGTACGTTTTTCCATCTTTCTTTTTTTCTGCATTGCTAACTTTCTATGTTAGCCACTAGCTATTTAAGAATGGTTTTAAAATAACATAATTGTTAAATAACAGTTTAGAAACACTCTACACAAAAATACAGTATAATCAGACATTTTGCAGTGAGATCCCTAAAAAAAGTATCATTTTGTGAGAAGAAAGAAAGTCAGACCATTTTGACTGCTGCACAATATCCCACTATATAAAGCTACTCCAGTATATTAGTCTATTGTATTTACCTGACAATTTTTTAGGTTGTTTAGACTTTTTGTTTTGTTTTGTTTTGAGACAGAGTCTCACTCTGTCACCCAGGCTGGAGTGCAATGGTGTATTCTTGGCTCACCGCAACCTCTGCCTCCCAGGTTCAAGTGATTCTCCTGCCTCAGCCTCCTGAGTAGCTGGGATTACAGGCCCATACCACCATACCTGGCTGATTTTTGTATTTTTAGTAGAGACGGGGTTTCACCATGTTGGTCAGGCTGGTCTTGAGCTCATGATCTCGTGATCCGCCCGCTTCGGCCTCCCAAAGTGCTGGGATTACAGGTGTGAGCCACCGTGCCCGGCCTACACTTTTTTGATATTAAAACTTAGGCTGCTCTAAGTATTCTTGTACAAAGTATACATGCAGTTCTCTCCACTGGATATAGTAGTCCTATCGACTATTGTTAAAATTATTTTAACCATATTTCCTGGCTTCTTTAGAATCCATTATATACATATACAAGCAAATATATAATCTCATTTTGAACATTTGTAACATATGTTTTAATAACTGCATGTGAGTTTCTTACATACATTGTATTGTTGAGTCTTGCTTTTATCTAATCTGACAATCTCTACTTTTTAATTCAATGTAGTAATTCATATGGTTAGGCTTAAGTTTATCCTCTCAATAGGGCTTTTTGTTTTTATGGGGTTTTTTTTAATGTTTCTCCTATCAGTTTCTTGTTTCTACCAGAGTCACTGCTTCTATTACTTCGTCGTGGATATAATAGGAAATATATGAATGTAAGTTACTTGCATACACAAAATCTTTATATACTTCTCTATCTATCTATCTAACCATGTATACATCAAGATACTTATGAGTCCATATTGATATCTTCAATTCTGATCCAGCACATAAGGTTAATTCTAGCCACCACCCATGTCTACTTGCATATCTGTAACTTTTGTCTGCGACATTGAGACACCTAATTCTCACAAAGTATAATTTATTTACTTATACATTCAGTCCTAGTATTCACGTAAAGTAGTTTCAAAATTGGGAAATCATATCATTGTTAGAAATAAATTTAATATGAGTACACTGTTAAAACAGAGTAGCTTTTGTTGGTCTTTCACCTTATACGATCAAGTCAAAGCATTGTTTTTGAAAATTACTTAAGTCAATAACTTTGACTTTTCTTCAGGAAGGTTATGCCGCATATTTACAATACAATTAGATTCACATTTTTTTAGTCTGTATTTCATTCTGTAATCACTTGGAATCTGGGTTGATCTTTTAAAAAATTTTTCACATAGCTAAGTTAACTGTTTTGTTTGATTTTATGGATTTTGACAAATGCATAAAGTAAGGTATCCACCAACACAATACTATAGGGAAGAGTTTCATTACCCAGCTACTCTAGAGGTTGAGGCAGGAGGACCACTTGAGCCCAGGAGATCAAGGCCAACCTAGGCAAAGTAGCAAGACACTGTCTCCATAAAATAAAGATTAAAGTACCCTTTTTGGCTTCTTTAGAATCAGTGCCTCTCCTTTATCCCAATTCCTGGAAACCACTGATCTGTTTTGTTTTGTTTTGTTTTGTTTTGTTTTCCTTAGAGATTAGCCTTTCTCAGAATGGCTAATTAATGGAATAATACAGCATGCTGTCTTTTGGGTTTGACTTCTTTCACTAAGCAAGATGCATTCAAGATTAATACATGTAATTGAGTGATTCAATTCTTCAGGCTTTTGTTGTTTCAGTTTGAGTTTTTGTTTGTTTGTTTTTGTTTTTTCAATTGTTTAATAGCATTCCACTGTATTGATAAACCACAGTTTATCCTTTCATGTGTTGAGGGATATTTTGGTTGTTCCCAGATTTGGGTGATTATGAATAGAGTTGTCATAAATATCTATAAAAATTTTTTGTGTAGACTAAAGTTTTCCATTTATTTCAATAAATACCTCAGAGTGGGACTGCTATGTTGTGTAGTAACAGTAAGTCACACTGCTTTTCAAAGTGATTATACCATTTACCATCCCCACTAGCAATAAATGAGAGTTTCATTTATTCCTTATCCTTGCTAAAATTTGGCATTTTCCATCTTTTAAAATTTTGGGGACTCTAGTAGTTATTTAGTGATAATGCTGAACATCTTTTTGTGTGCTTATATGTCATCCATATATATTGTTTGGTTTAGTGTCTATACAGATATTTTGCCTATTTGTATTTGATTGTTGGTTTTCTTACACTTGAGTTTTAATTAAAAATATTTTCTTTCAGTTTTTGGTCTTTTTTTTCATTTATTTAACAGTGTGTTTTGCAGAGCAAAAGTGTTTAGTTTTGATAAAGTTCAATTTATTATTTTTTCCATTATATTATGACTTTGTTTTATACAAAACTCCCATTTCCAGGGTCACACAGATTTTCCATTATATATTCCCCAAGGAGTTTTGCAGTTTTACCATTTATATTTAGGCCTATGATCCATTTTATGTTAACATTTATATGATTTATATATGTGAATCCTGTGTCAAAGATCTTATTTTGCATACGGACATTCGAGTGTTTCTGTACCACTTATTGAAAAGATTATCTCCTCTCCAATACATTTTCTATGCATCTACATTATACTAAACTTGTGTGGGTCTATTTCTTGGCTTGCTAGACTTTCCATTGATCTGTGTATTCTTCTATTACCTTGAACTTAGTATGGTGGCTGGGTGCATCAAAAATTTTGTCTGTCTTTCTACTCCACTTTTAGTTTTCAGGAGTCCCTGATGCCTACACTAGTCACAGAAGGGTTTCTCCACACTGTTGCCTCTCCCTGAGCTGGAGCCTGTTTGTTTCTTGATCATGATGAGATCAAACAGGTTCTCACATTTCCTGGTCCAGGCCTTGGGTTTTGGAAGTTCTCTGAATTCCTGCCATGCTCCTTATTTGGAAATCAAACAAACAATCCATTATGTCTGTGGTGAATTTGGGGTGGGAAAAGGTTTCCTGTACCATGCAAAATCATAACAGATCTCTATTTCATATTGGAGCAAATTCTGGGACCAGGAGATTTTTCCCCCTTTTTTGAGGGACAGAAGATTTTAACCTATCTTCCCATCAAAGTAGCAGTGGGAGGAGCGGGAGACCTGGTGGGCTTAGAGCAGAGGCAATTCCTGGCCTTCTCCTGAGCCAGATAGATTTTAATCTGCTCCCTCTCCTGAAGCAAGTTTCACCAAAATTCTTACTGAAATACTTAGCAACAGTCACTGTGAAATTTGTAGCAATCTAGCATCTCAGGTTTCTCATATCCTTCAAGTTTGAGTTTTATTTCTAAGAGAAGAGACTGTCTCATCCTCTCCCCACCACACAACTAAATAAAAGTCTTAATTTCCATGGAGGAATTAAATAGGTCATCAACCGATTAAATAAAATTTTAGCATGTCAGTTTAAACTGTGTCTTATTTATATCACATTTTATTTGATGTTTTTGATAATGATTCAGTGGTAGATAAACTGATATCTTTATTTTCCCTGCCTTTTAGACACTTGGTAGAAAGGATAAATTAAAATCATATTACACACAATGGAAAACAAGCAGAACAGAGAACGGAATTATTTTGAAGATTACAAAGTTTCAATTGCACAGCATAAATAACGACTTTATTTTTATTTTACATTATATTTCTTCTTTGATCCTAAGTGCAAATGGGATCAGCAATAAGTTTTCTTACAGATATAAGTGAATTTTATTCCAATAAATAGCTTTAACATCTTCAGTAATTTATAAATAATTCACACTTAAACATAAAATTGAATTTAAAAACACATTTTTCACTGCTTGTTTAGAATAACTTTCTCAGGGGTTTTCAACCAATTTACTGACAGTTTTAGAGCACATACTATTTCATTAATAGTGCTCTTACCACAGGGAGAAGACATAACGAAGACGAAAATACTAGCCTACACGATTATTATACAAACCCTGAAAAACAAGTAGATGCAGATGTTGCAATATAGAAATTAAGTGAGTTTGCCAAGTCTTAGGGTCAGAATTATCCGGAGTATCATTATAGTTCTTCCTCTACTTCACACACTGCTGCTAAGTGTTACTCCCTCTCCTATTTAAAATGAGAGTTGTTCAATTTCTCATACTTTACTCCATTCCAAAAGTACATGCCATCTTTTTCCTACTATATTTTTTCTGTTCTAACTCACACACACTCACACACACATACATACACATATTCATACAACTTCACTGCCTTATTTTCCAGTGGGAGATAAGTATCAAGAAGTGCTGGATAAGCTTAAAGCATATCACCCTCAAACACTTTTCTGTATAGATGAGGGAACCTGAGTAGGAATGTGTAAAAGAAGCTCCCTTTTCAAAGTGACATGAAAAGAGATGCAGTACCTGGGTATGCAGTATCCTAGTATTCTAGGAAATAAGCCTATATTATTCTTTAAAGTTCAAGTGGTGAATTCTGCTTCCATTTAGGATGTAGAAAGCTGCAAGTGAATACTGTTTTTACCCTAAACAAGTAAAAATTGGAAAATATACAAAATCATAAATTTTCTTGGGTCTATTATAGAGCCAAGGTTTTGTGTTTACTAAGTGAACAAAATTCTAGAGTGACAAGTATCTCCAAGAAGAGGCGGAGACTTGCAAACTGTTTCACATTTGGCCATGTGGAAGAGGTGGCTGCCACATAGGCAAGCAAAAATTAAATCAGCTAAAATGACAACAAATTATTAAAAGCTAAAATTGGACCAATATGTCATTTTAGAAGAAACTTTGTGATCCACAGATACAAAAGGAGTTCACAGTTGCTTGCAAGCTCTTTTCCAAGGGCTTCTACTGGGTGCTTATGAGAGAGATTGGGGGAAAGACGAGAGACAAGAGACAGTTTTGCTTGCAGGCACAGGTATGTGTAAGATTGAAAAATACACTGCCCACATCCAGAAACTCTTCTTTCAAATGACAGAAAGGCTTCAACTATTGGAGGAAAAGCAGGAAACATTGGGTCCTCAGAGCTCAAGAAAAGAGCTACTGCTTCTGAAAGAGAGGTAGAAGTGAAACTGCCTGCCTATATGCAAGACACAGGAAAACCTCTTAGGCCCAGGAGGTCTATTATCATCTGCTAAGGGGTAGGACACCATATCTCACCTAAGACACATACAATGCAGACCCTGGTTTCCATGAGGATGATTGACGAGAATGCTAAGAATAAAGCATCTCAACTCCAAGACTTAGAGCAGTTTCCTTTATTCTTTCTCTTATTATTTTTTATTACATTTTGCCTGGAGTTCTTTTACCTGAAATGTGTGGGGTTTGTTTCCCTCTCTCCTTTCCCTTTCCTTCCCTTCCCTTCCCTTTCCTTCCCTTCCGTGCCCTCCCCTCCCCTTCCTCCCTTCCTTCCCTCCTTTCTTCCTTTTCTTTCTCTTTTATTATGTTTTGAAAACTCAATGATTATCTCCTCAAATACTTATTTTGCCCCATTTTCTCTCACTTCTCTTTCTAGAACTCCAGTTACCCTTATGCAATAATGTTTGATATTGTCTTAGGGCTCTTGGATGCTCTGTTTTACTTTCTCTTCTCTTTATTGAAACATAAAGATTTCAATTTCAAAACATAAATATTTCAATTTCAAAACAATTGTGTACACAATTCCTATTGGCTTCCACTGTTGCTGGCAGTTTATCATTCTTTACCTCTGATAGTGTTTTTTTTTTTAATTTCTAGAATTTGTATGTAACCTACCTTTAATAGTTTCCATCTCTCTGCCCAAATTCCTCATCTGTTCATAAACATTGCTAATTTTTTTCAGTTAATCCTTTAAAATATTAGTATGACAATTCCTGTATAACAGCTCCAATATCAGTATTAACTCTGAGTCTGATTCTGTTGATAACTTTTTCTCTTCACGAGATTTTGTTTATTTCTTGCTTTTTGGGTTTCTCATAATTTTTGAGTGTCAGTTATCATGTAGAGAAGAAGAATAGAAAAACAGGTAGATAAGGTTTGATTACATCTAAAAATGGACACACATCTTCTGTCAGATCTTTAATGTGGGTTAGTGAGTGGATTCAATCTAGTCAATTGGTTTCTGTTGTTCCTAGGGTCACCTTTAATGCATCGAACTTGTTATGTTTCTCTAGCAGTGGACTGATGTTACATGCTACCATCTGAGATATAGATACTTAGAATTACAGTTTAAAACAGTGATTCTTGGCTGGGCGTGGTGGCTCACACCTGTAATCCCAGCACTTTGGGAGGCAGAGGCGGGCAGATCACGAGGTCAGGAGATTGAGACCATCCTGGCTAACACGGTGAAACCTCGTTTCTACTAAAAATACAAAAAATTAGTCAAGTGTGGTGGTGGGCACCTGTAGTCCCAGCTACTCAGGAGGCTGAGGCAGGAGAATGGTGTGAACCCAGGAGGCGGAGCTTGCAGTGAGCTGAGATCATGCCACTGCACTCCAGCCTGGGTGACAGAGCGAGACTCCATCTCAAAAACAAACAAAAGACAAAACAAAACAAAACAAAAAAACAAAAACAAAACAAAATAAAACAGTGATTCTTGAACAGATAATTTATTGAGGGGTCCTCTCAGAAGAAGGGAACGAGTAAAGCATGTTAATGTTGAAGAAAATGTAGGCAAAGACATGGTGTCAAGAGAAGTCTAAGGTAAGTATAGTTTTATGGGAGAATCTGGAATGTAAATACCATGACAGTGGTTGTCTTACCTAGAGATAAGCTGTTGTACCCCTAGCTGACTCAGTCATTGGCTAGAGGCCACCCAGCAGGGAGAAGGCATAACTTCCCAGGGGTTTCCCACTGGGGCAGCTCCATTTGCCATGGACAAGCCTCTGGGGAAGGCTGGAGTTGCAACAGCTGTAGAATGGGTGCAAGGGCCAAATAACAGGAATCTGGTCAGGTCACCCAAAGCATCTGATATATCCAAATTCTGACCACATTCTATATTCGGTCATTCCAATCAAATTACAGATGTCAGTTTGTAGCTAGGACATTCGTATATTTAGTCAAGGAGCTAGAAGTAAAAGAATTAGATAATATTTTCACTAAGTATTTAAGACCAGCATGCATTAAGTGTTGTTATCCCTACAGTTTAAAAAGTAATTTTTTCACACACTAGATCGAGATAGATGTTCAAAATTCATTGGTTATATTTTTGTCATAAATTTCTTGTATATGTATTCGTACTGTATGCCTACAGTTGGCAGTCTAAAATTAAGTAGATGTGTTGTATAATCATAACACTACCATATAGTGAATCGAGATACTTGAGTCCTAGTCTAGAAACTACTAATAGAAAACTCTGTAACTTTGGGCAAGTCACTTCTGTTAGCCATGTTTTCTTTATCTGTAAAAGTCAGATAAGAAAGACAACACATCATTTTAAGTTTCAATTTTGTTGAGGGAAATTTTATTCAAGTTAAGAATCGATAGTATGTGCCTTTCCTTTATTGCTAAGAGCAAAATGATATTCTGAAATGCAGACTCTTTTCCATGCAAATTGACAGTGATTTGAAACACCATAATGAGAAATTCCAAATTATGCTTAAGTAGATTAATTTACACCTGCATTTTTAAGCTTCATATATACATATTCTTGCAAAACATAAATAAAATGGTACTAAAAAAAAGAAATTAAGTAAAATTGTAAATCAGGGAATATGTGAGTGAGGAAAGAGATGATTAAAAACAGCAGGTTAGATGTAAGTATAATTGTTTTTAAATGTCTTTTTAGTATGCTAATGTTTTATTTTTAACTGAGAACTAAGACAAGCATAAATTTAAAGATATATAAAAATTTATAGTTACATACATTTAAGTAAAGGAAGGATCTTAGTTTCTCCTTTAATTCTCTTAAGTTTATAAATGAGAATTCTAAGGTGCAAAGTGTTGGGGAGAAAAGGGTAGGGACTTTGATGAGAATTAAAAGCGCTCTTCTGAATGCTGCTAAAATTAAAGGTGTCTATTATTTCTTTGTCCAGAAAATGTGGTAGGATTTTATTTTAATCACCTTGAATTTGCTTTTCAATAAAAGGGTCACCCTTGATAACCTGCACTGTCATTTGGCCTAATTTTTACATTTCCCCTAATTCATCAGTAGAATCTATATACATGTATTATTCTGGTTTTCTATTGATGAAGTACATGGGGAAGACACAGGTGAAATCTTTGGTGAAATATGGAGAGAAAAGGCATAATTCAACAGTAAACATCATATGGTCAGAGGCAAATATTGTAGCCTTTAAAAATTCATAAAAGCTTGGGAGGCCAAGGCAGATGGATCACGAGGTCAGATCGAGACCATCTTGGCCAACATGGTGAAACCCTGTCTCTACTAAAATACAAAAAATTAGCCAGGCATGGGGGCACGTACCTGTAGTCACAGCTACTCAGGAGGCTGAGTCAGGGGAATCGCTTGAACCCAGGAGGCGGAGCTTGCAGTGAGCCGAGATTGTGCCACTGCACTCCAACCTGGGCGACAGAGCGAACTCCGTCTCAAAAATAATAACAATTACAATAATAATAATAATAATGATAAAAGCCCCAACAGATAGTGTTTGTTTATAAGAGAAAACTGAGAACAAAAATCACATTGGCAGATGCACTGTTCATTTTTGCTTAAAAAGTTTTTGTCATATGGTATAAAATGTGAATTCTTATGGTTATGGAACAAAAGAAAAAAATGGAAAAAAACAAACACATATGAAAAGTAAAATGGATGAACAGCTTCTGAATCATAAGTCTTTATGTTCTCTAAATCCTTCATGAGATCATGCAGGATGTCAGTAAAATATCCAAAGATATCTCAGCAGACAGACATGTGTGTATACTTTATGTTATTCTAGTACTCTGAAGGCTTACAGTGTTAGAAGAGCAAGGTAAGTATCAGTAAACAAGAAAGTTATCGATTTACTCAAGTACGGATCTGTATAGAATAATATAATGAACGCACATTTTGAATTTTTTTCAAAATTGATACCACAGATAACATTCTGGAAGAAAAAATTGAATAAATCACAAATATAATGAGATCTCCTTGGGTTGATCTTGTGAATAAAATAGGTAGATAAGCTACTCAACCCTAAAGTAGCTTACTTAACAAGTTTTTCCTTTTGTTTGTTTTGTTTTATTTTGTTTTGTTTTTTAACTGGTCTGTTTCTACTGTAGTCAATAATCCAAAATAGCACTAAGAGTGACTATGGAAATTTTCCTAAGCATCAATTTATATTGAATGACACCCATTTTAAAAATTGTAAATATTTTTATAACGGGCTAGATACTTCAACTTTGCATTTAATGAAATAAACAATTTCTTAATCTTCCCAAAGCAGTGCCAGATAGATATTTTATTTTCAATGACAAGTGTGATAAGTGAATTGATCTAGGAATAGATTTGGAATCTAGGGAACAAATGAAAGCTCATTAGTGCTTTAATCATAAAAATAACCATAATTATGGTCGTGCTGCTGTTTCTATGTAAATAATTTTTTAGGAAAACCAGTGTTTTTCCTATTTATATACTTTATATATGACTTCATTTTCCTAAAATGTGTATTAACCTGAAAAACAGCAATGAAATTATTAATTATACATGATCTTAATATGACAAACATATGACATATGACAAGAAAATAACATATTTTTCCACCTACCATGTTGTATTCATTTGTAGCTATAAAGCCTTTCTTTCAAATTATTTAATTAAATTGTTCTATTCCTAGTTAACTTATTAACTGATCTCTATTTTATGTATATTGTGTCCCAAATAATTCATTTGTGTCTTCTGTTATTAAAAAAAACACACACACAATATGGGAAAGTTAGTAATTTGTGTTTTAAATCATGAAGTACAAAAAAAGTCTGTGTGTTTCAAAGAATTCGATTTTTAATTGTTAGATACTGTTGGAGATTATCTGGTTAAACTTTTCATTTCACAGGGAAACTTGCAGACTTTCTAGGCTTAAGGCTTTTTTCCCCCACCCCCTGGAAAGCTAAAGAATCTTGAGAGCAATAGAAAAAGCAGGTAATTAATTGCCTGTATGCTTAGTCCTGTTGAAAGAAGCGTCCCTGTGTGGTGGCTCACGTATGTAATCCCAGCACTTTGGGAGGCTGAGATGGGCAGATTACTTGAAGCCATGAGTTCAAGACCAGTCTGGCCAACATGGTGAAAGCCTATCTCTACTAAACTTCAAAATTGGGCCAGGAATGGTGGCACACGCCTGTAATCCCAGCTAATTGGGAGGCTGAAACCAGAGAATCACTTGAACCTGGGAGGCAGAGATTTCAATTAGTTGAGATTGTGCCACTGCACTCCAGCCTGGGCTACAGATCTCAAAAAAAAAAAAAAAAAAAAAAAAAAAGAGAAAATTGCTATTCAAGTGTAGGCTTCTGACCAGAAATACTGGCATCATCTAGAAGATGGCTCGAGATGCAGAATCTCCAGCACCACTACAGATTCATTGAATCAGAATCTGCAATTTAGTCCAATCCTTGATGATTCATAAACGCACTAAAATGTTACAAGTATTTATTAAGAAAAATTTGGATTGGAATGGGATTTCCTTTTAGGACCTCTGCTCACTTCCATATCCAGCTCTACTTCTTAGAGTCTAAAAACAAGATCCTTCATGTTCACCAACATAGGATGCTCATGGCAATCAGTCCTTCCTAATCTGTGGAGAAATACCGTGACATATTTGTATATAATTTTAAAAATCCTATTAAATTGGTCATACTCTGTTCCTCAAGATGCATTCTTTACCCCGTTCCCTGCTCTGTGCCATAGAGAGGCTGTACTCTAGGAACAGTGACCTGGGTTCCTTGCACTTTTGATTTTGGTTGGATTTGGCCAATGAAGAGAACCAGGTAGAGATTAGATAATGAAAGTGGAAGTTAAGGTGACTATTTTCTGATTCCTATTTTCTCTTTGCTTGGGCACCAGAATCATGGAAATAGCTGTTTTTCTCCACAGTTACAGCTGGTGTTGGGCAGCTCCTCTTCCAAGACTTGTGCTTCCTCCTGGCTCTAGAATTACTAGTTCATCCCCTGGCCCCTTCAGGGCTACAGGTGGTACCATTTTCTGATGTTGCTAGTCTATCAACAATCTTTGCTGATTCCCTCAACCCTATCTACAGCTCTGTAAATAGTCCCTTCATTATGTTCAAAGTTTCAAAATCATCACTTCTCTACAAGGACGCTACCTAATACATCCATCTTTTCTAATTTATTTGTATATTTTATAATGTTCTATAATTAACACATCCATACACACACACACACACACACAAACACACATACATAACATAAACATCCATACAAACATGCACACACTGGTATAGTAGGGAGCATAGTAAATTTATTTAGAGATCACTACTAGCATCATTCAAAGTTGACAAGTAATATATTAAAAACTATGCTCTTCTAATGAAGCAATTGTTCTATAAGAGTAACTGAGGTCACCTCTTAGACCTCAGATAGGTCTAATCAGTTAAAAGCATATTCATATTTTTTCTAGCATTACTTTTATCCTTGTGATTCATACCATCAATTGGTTGGGTATTTTAACAAGACATCAAGTAAAGAAGTAAATCATAAAAACCTGCATAATAACATGGGATTTATTTTAACTTGATGTATTTGCTAATTTATGAATATGCATGTATGTACTAACTGGCAAAAACCTCAGCTTTCTCTCTCTATTTGGAGTTAAGAAAGTTAATAGACAGACTTTCTCACTCCCCTCTGTACCAGGTAGGAAATTGTTATATCTTTTCTGGGAAAACTGAGTAGCCAAAGAAAAAAACCTACTGCAACTGATAGGTGGGGCCCTCCCCCAACAGTTACCAAGCCACTTCGTCCTATACTGAAGCACAAGAATCCACTCTACATGCTAACGGTAGGCATGTCCAGTCAATTCTTAAGGTCTCATTTTTTATAAATAAAATGAGACTCAAGGATTGGCTCTTCATGTGAATGAGGACAGAACAAACAAACAAACAGTGAAGATGACAGAAAAGATTTAAAATAAAGGCAATGCTGGGAACAGAAAAAAAAACAAAACTTTTGGATCCATGAAAGAAAAAGAAATCTTTAAAAATATTATTCAGAGAACAAACCTATGTCTTTAAAACTCAATTGTAGTAACGAATACCTCAGTTGAGGACAAAATGAAGACAATCTTTCAGAAAGACAACATATAAATACAAAGATGTAGTGAGAGACAAAAGAAGAAAATTAAAAGACTGTCTAGAAAACTCAATACCAAATAATGAATCTATGAGGAATAAAGAACAGAGGAAATGAAGCCAAAGAATTTTTTAAAAATTCACTTATGCTCTCCAAAATTAAAGCTAAAGCACATGAGTTTCCATACTGAAAGTGTCCACCTACTGTCCAGTAAAATGGATGAAAAAGATTTGTACCAAAGCTAGTTATTGTAAAATGTCAGACCACTTGTGCCTAAGGGGAGATCCTAAATACTTCCAGAGATGGGAGATTAAAAATAAAATATTATAAAGAGAAGATTACACATCAGAATATAATCAATTATTTTAAACAGCCACAATGAAAGCTTGAGGACCGTGAAGTAATGCCTGAAGATTTAATGGAAGTGACCGTCTATGGAGAACTCCATATCTAGACAAATAATCAAAACTGCCAAGACATTCTCAGACATAAAACCCCACAAATTTCGCAAGCATTCACTCATGCACAAAAACCATTGAAAAAATGTGTACTACCAAAATGAGAGAATATGTCAAGAAATAAGGAGTTGTGGGAATCAGAAAACAGGGTATCCAAGACAGAAAAATGGCTTAAAGGATTTTATAGGATGATGGTGAAGACAGATTGCAGAACAGCAACTGAGCAGCAGGCCTAGAGAGTACTCATGCAAAAGCAAAACTTACACCAGGAGAGATACTGCCAAGAAAGAAAAGGAGAGAGAGAGAGGAGAAAGAAAGCTTTATAGATTATCTCATCAATTTGAAAATACTGCATGGAAATTTATATTTTTGGAAGGTTAAAAAATTCAAACAAAAAATGAGTAATTATTTACCCCAAGAAATAAAATGTATATAGCACTACATAACTCATAAGTAATACATCAATGAAATGTAATCATTGAAAATAGATCTAATAAGTTTATAATATGTTTATTATAAACCAAAATTCTGACCTTCCATAGTGAAAATTGTCATTATCTAATCATTAACACTAAGAAATAAAGCAATTTAAGGAAAAGCAAGTTATTGAGAAATAATGGTGAATACCATAAAAGACAAAAAGCAATGAAAGTGGTTGCTTCTGGAAAGCAGCGATCATTAGTATCTATATATATTTCTTCTACTCTCACCCAAATACATTCAGCTGACTAACACCAATACTGATTCAGTGCAGAATAAAAGATTTGTAAAGTACACTTTTTACAATCTGTTTTCCAGAGTCCTACACAATTACTCAGAATCCATATAATGTTGGAGCTATTCAGTCTTCACATAGTCTATAATAATTTTTAAATTAACAGTCAACAGTGAGCAGGCACTGTGATAGGCACTGGGTATGCAAAAGCTGTAAACCTGAATACTAACCCTGGGGCAGAACATGCTCTTCATCTTCTCTGGACCACCCATCAATTCCTACTCTTGTCATGTCTCTGTTGTGACTCAAGAGTCTTCCCAAGAAGACTATTCAACCTCCTAAATAATTATACTCATGTTTTAAGAACTTGATTTTTAAAAGAAGAAATATCAAAGTGCTTTATGAAAAAATATCATAATCATGAAATCTTTCTATTTCACTCATTTCAGTCAATGAGTAGTTCTATAAATTTCTATTCTGTAAGTGTGTTCTAGATAATTTTCTTCTCTGTAGTTAAACATTTCCTATATATTATTTCTTCCATGAATACTTTCTGAAGTTATCTGGGAAGACTTGATATGTTCTCCTATTTGGATATGAGAATATCATTGTTGTTTTCCCCATTCTCACCTCATTGACATATTTCTCCTTGCTCCTGAAAGATATGACATAATTATAATATGAATGGCACGAATATGTGTCCATTAGATGCTTCCTAATATATTTTTGTTCTTTTTCTATTTGTCTATCTCATGATTGCCATTTGGACTATAACTTTTTAGAGGAGAATGGGCACATCCATATGCAGAACCTGGTCTAGACCAATCACATAAGAATCCTTAATATAATTCTTGATAGTACCTGGTCATAGCCAGTTAAACCCCCTATCCCATTTACTTTTTGTAAATTATTCTTTTCTATCAGTATTATTTTATAGCATTTGCTATTTTAATTGAGATAAATATTTACCTTGATTATTCCTTAAAGTAGGCAAACTGATGGGTGAGAGAGGGCAAAGCCAGGTAGAAGGATGTGTCATATCTGATGGATAGTTTTATATACTTCTGGCAAAACGTACTAAATAATTGTATTATTCATTAGCACTTTTTAAATACTATGCTTTTTTATCTGATATTAGATTGAGTATATGTATATAACAAGATTTATTCCAGTGACTGTTAGAAAAATATTTTAATAAAAATGAGTGATAAAATAGTTATAACTTAAATCCAATGCACTCAGTCTATAAGTCTTTTGTCATTCTGTCATCTTTTTTATTATATCATTAGAGTCATGATTCACATTTGTTGAAATATGAGGAACACACAATATACAAAGAGGTAATCAAATGGAATCTAGATGAGTAATAGAATGTAAGGGCTTTTATCAGGCTAACTTGGCTGGGTTATAAAATGTCATGGGTGGACAATTGCATGACATATGAAAAAAGATGATTATCAGGCTAGAAAAATATTAAAGATAATTCTTAATATTTTGACCTTTGCACAGCCAAAAAAATACAGGCAGCCCTGAACATTTTCTTTCTTCTAAAATGGAATATATGTAATCCAAAGGGTCTGTTATCTCATGCCTTCATATTTCTATTAAAAAATCAGGCTAGATAGAACAAGATGCACAACCAAAAAGAGCTTATTCTTCTTTCATTAAAAAATCCATAATCCTGAATAAAAAATATTAGAAGACATGAACCTGTTCAACTGTTGAAAATATATTTTATGCTTCTTTAAAATGACCATTTTAAAAATATTAATTATGTGAAAATTTGCTGCCATTTAAAAATACAATTATTCTTGGCCATTCAGTACATGCTCACCATTTTTCAGAGGAGGGAACTAAGGCTGAAAAAGAATAAATAATTTTCCAGAAGTTGCACTGTAAATTAGTAGGGCAAGACACAACTAGTCCTGGGCCCCTGTTTCTCAGCTAAGGCTTATTTCTTCTAATATGTTGCTTTTAAACATTTTCAGCATTTTATATGAATTCATTTTTAGAACTAATACAATATAGAGGCCATTCTAAATAACAACAATTGTAGTTTTAATATTTGTTAATTAAAACTGTCACTATATGCGATGTCATTCGCAGTATTATTTCATACTTACAGATTAAAAGAGATAAGACTTGAACTGAAAGAATTCATTTTATAAGAGATAAAAGCATATGAACATACAGTATATTATAACCTTATAACATTTTAATATTTTGACTATTTTAAGGGCTAAGAATAAAGAGCAGGGAAATATAAGAAAAGGAATAGTTAGGGACTCACAGGAACAGCTTCACCAAAAAGAAGAGAGAGCATTTCAGCGAAAGCAAAGAAGCATACAAGAGCAAAGTGTAAATGGGATCTACAAGTATAATGCATGAAGTCAGAAAACTATACAGGATTGGGATGGTGAGACAATACAATCAGAATTTAAAGAGCTTTCAATACCATACATATCAATAAAGATTTCTTTTTGAACGCAATGTGGTACAAATGAATAGTTCTGAGAAGGCGAGAACAAAGTCATGTTTGGATGGAAGAAGCATCACACCTTTGGGAGGCCGAGGCGGTCGGATCACGAGGTCAGGAGATCGAGACCATCCTGGCTAACACAGTGAAACCCTGTCTCTACTAAACATACAAAAAATTAGCCAGGTGTGGTGGCGGGCACCTGTAGTCCTAGCTACTTGGGAGGCTAAGGCAGGAGAATGGTGTGAACCCGGGAGCCGGAGCTTGCAGTGAGCCAGGGTCGCGCCACTGCACTCCAACGTGGGCAACAGAGTGAGACTCCTCAAAAAAAAAAAAAAAAAGGCATCACACTAGGGCAGAGCAGGGCACGACTGAAGGAAGATGAGAGTAGAGAAGTGCAGATTATGATGAAAAGACTATTAAAAATTTTCAAACAAGTTATAGTGAACTCCCAACTGCTTCAATAGACACTAGTGAGGATGTATATAGAGAACAAATATTTACAGATTGTATAAACAAGTTTAACCATGGATTGATTTTTAAGGTAAATAAAGTAAAGAAAATCTACCAATCAATTAATGTTTTCAAGTGAGATAAAATGTGTTTATCTATTATAAATATAGATCATAGTTGCTCCTTGAATGTAGATCAATTCATAAGAAGAATACAGTGTGATAAGAAGGATTTAAAATGTAGACTCCTCCAGAATGTTGATATGAAAATGCATAGCAAAGAGGAATTCACAGAGCAGATTGAGAAATGGCCAGAGGTATATAATGTAAATGGAAAATGAAAATTATCCCAGAAATCACGAGAGAAAAATATGTTTGAAGAAGGAAACACTGGTCAGTAGTGACAAATGTTGCCATGAAATAAAGAAAACTGAAGTCTAAAAGATGCTCATTGGATTATCATACTAAAAATTTAATTAAAATATTTTCAGTGACCTGGTAAGGTAAAAATTTAGCTTAAAATAAATAAATCATTGATGGAACAGGATATACCAAATTCAGTACTTATAGTGTAAGCTACTATTTCCCAAAATGTTAGGGTGAAAATGATAGGGCATGTAGAAGAGATTTAAAACCAAAATAACATATTTTGTGAATGGAAGCATTTTCAACATATTTCTATGCAGAGAGAAAGAAACAAATGTAGAGGAAGATACTAGAGAATATTTGATGAAATAAAGATACTGAGTATTTGGAAAGAGGATAAGAGCCAAATCAAAGATAAAAGAATAATTTTTTGATATAAGCCTGAATATCACTATCTCTGACTTGAATAGATATTAGATAACATTATAGGTAAACATGTCTAACCTTAGAGAGTTGATAACTGATAAGCTCTCTTGTTTTTGTAAAATTTGAAGCAAAGTCAAAGTCATATGAAAGAGATGGAGACAAAGTAGCATATTTGAGAGGAATAAAGATAGTAAGGAATAGATTTCCCAAAAGTGAGATAAGAAGAGTAAGACTCTGGCTAGGCACAGTGGCTCACACCTGTAATCCCAGCATTTTGGGAGGCTGAGACAGGAGGATCACTTGAACCCAGAAGTTCAAGACCAGCCTGGGAAATATAGTGAGATCTCATCTCTACAAAAAACAAAACAAAAATTTAGACGTGGTGGTGCATGCATGTGGTTGAGGCTACTCAGGAGGCTGAAGTGGAAGATCGCTTGAGCCCAGGAAGTAGAGGCTGCAGTGAGATATGATGACATCACTGCGCTCCAGCTTGGGTGACAGAGCAAGACTCTATGTTTCAAATCAAAACAACAACAACAAAATAAAAGTAAGACTCTGTATGTGGATTTCACCCAAGCCAGTTGTGATCCTGGGGATGCCCACATGTGGGCGAGCAGCTGTATTCAAATAACATATTATGCTTAAATTAATGTTCTTAGACTCAAGCCAATTAATACAAATTTATATTATTTTAGAAATGAAAGCATTAATCATCCATATCCACAAAGGTTTATGTCAAGTTAACAAATCAAAAATTAAATTTAAATATACTGGCACCGTGCTTCATTGAATATTTATCTTAGGATTTCATTTGCAGTCAGATAACTCATTTCTAATTCAGTCAATGAATCAACTACTAAGAATTTAAGTATCAAATATGAGCATAAAGCTAGTCTGGAGGGCAATACAGGAAAATTTTAAGAAATTATACTGATCTTCAAGATTCTTAGACTCTAGAGCAGCGAATAATATAAAAAGTGGCAAATAAAATAGCACATTGTTGTCAAAATTCACAATTGGACAACTAATTATAAATTGGTATAGCAGTTAAATCAAGCCTGAATATTTTATGCATTTATTAAGCTTTGAAGTATGAGCTAAAGTCTTTGACTTGAAGTACCTTACATTATGAGTTAGAAGAAAAAATAAATACCCTCAAATTATTTTCAGGAATAGAAGGCAATACTTATCAAACGACAAATGACAGGAATAAAATATTTATGGTACTAACTGGATAATTATGGAATCGGTAATAGTTGATAAAAAATATTAAATGGTTTTAATGTTTTATGAGATAAAACAAGATACATAAATAAAAAAGAATCAGAGATTTGAAAACAAATTTTTTAAAAAGCAAAGTATCAGCCCCAGTAGACAAACCCCTAAAATATACAGACTACATTTGGGTTAAATAGATGAATTCCCAGTTATAATGAACGAAGGCTGCATTTGCAATGACCCTTGTTCACGAGCACATATTGCATTCCTTATTACCATTTCTCCTACTGAAGAAAATGTACAGGGTGGAGTAAGTATGAAGTCACTTTCCTAGGAAGCATTAAATAATAATTAATGGGACAATGGTCAGTAAGGGGATGGAGAACATAGAGCACTATTTGGAGTGTGCCTCTTAGTAGAAGGAATTTAAGGGGAAGACAACATGAGTGAAGGCATCATCATCAAAGACTAAGACAGAAATAGTAAACCATTTACACAACAGTAGTGCACTGGTAATATCCAAACATATGATACAATTTGGAAGAGTGAAAAATAAGACTGATTATGTAAGAGTAGAATACACAATGGGAGGCTTTGCAAGTCAGTGAGAATAAATTTGGTTTAAAGCAATGAAAATTAGGAAGCCATTAAAACATTTTGGAGTAAGAAAGTGGTAAAAATAGTATTGTCAGATAATCTACCAAGATCTAGGGTAGAAGAATATTTAAAAATAATTAACCCAGCCTGTAGGAAGACTAAACTATTGCTCAGGATAAATTGGATTCGGATAGAGCTGCAAAGAGAGAAAACAGCAAAGAAGACCATAGAGTGTAACAGTATCTTCTCTCCTGTTTTTATGCTTTGGGAGTGGAACTATGTCAAAACATTGCAAAATTTCTATTTGTGATAGAATATCAGCATATGTTTCTAGCAAACTTTCAGGGCATTGTAATAAAATTTTAAAAATATACACATAAATTTCATGGTGCCTTTAGACAAATATAAAGTCATTAGACTTTAGACTTTAGTCTTTAGACTATAGACTCTAAAATCTTTTGACTTTATATTAGTCTAAAGGCACCATGGAATTTATGTGGATTCGAGTTTTCCAAATAAATAGAACCAATAGAATATATATAGAGATATATATGAGGAGATTTATTATGAGAATTGGCTCATACAATTATGGAGGCCAAGAAGCCCCACAATAGTTAGATATGCCATCTCCAAATGGAGAGGCAGAAAAGTTGGTAGTGTAATTTAGATGAAAGATGAATGCCTAAGAACCAGGGAAGCTGATGATATAACACCCAAGGACTAAGGCTAACAAGCTGGTGTAAGTTCTGAAGTCCAAAAATGAGCATCAGATGTCCCAAGCCAGAAGAAGATGGATGTCCCAGCACAAGCAGAGAGAGCAAATTCAACTTTTCTCTGCCTTTTTTTAAATTCAGGTTTTCAACAGATTGGATGATGCCAACCCCACAGTGGTGACGGCGAATCTTCTTTACTCAGTCTACTGACTCAATCACCTATCTCTTCTAGAAACACTCTCAGAGACACACTCAGAAAGAATGTTTATCTGGGCATCCCTTAACCTCATCAAGTTGAAACATAAAATTGACCATCACAGTCTTGATATGTTAAAATATCACATTTATCTCAGGAAATCTGCACTAAGCTTTTATTTTTAAGTGTTTTATGGGAATAATCTTAATAAAATCTGACCTGTGACGTGTGATGAGATTAAATTAGTCTCAACTTATTTAAGTGCAGGCACACGATAATATCAATCTAATCTAATAACATCAAATAGTTCTTTACAAATATGTATTGCACATGCCAGAAGCCAGATACTATGTGACAATGAATTCACATATAAAATTGGCTATGAAAAGAAATGTTGTCTAAATTCATTATTCAAGTTTTCTGCTAAAACAGTGGTTAAAAAAAAACTCTATAAAATTTGAATTAATCCATTATTGTTCCTATCATAAGACACAGATTTTGTTTAAATGTCCATCAAAGACAAACTTTGTCAGGTTTTCTCAAGCTCAATGTATTTTAGGATGAGGGAGGCAAATATTGGAGGTTTCAGACACATACAGGCAAATTAAAGAATTTCTACTACATATAATACATCTAAGTACAATAGTTAACTAAAGGTGTCAAAAGGCCAGGGTGGGTCTCAAGATCTAGGGAAAGACTGGGCTGGTATTCAAAAGAAAGGCATAGATTTTTAACTTGGATCTGCTACTATGAAAATTTCAATTACACTCACCCAATCTTGTTTTCCTTGTCAGTGAAATGGTTAGAAGAGTGAGGTAATAATACTAATTTAATAATACTACTGGGCAGAAGTTTTGATCTAACATTTTGGGAGCTTACTGTGAGTGAACTGAGCATTATAAATTCTTTACATGCATTATTTTCATTAATCCTTAAAACAGCTAGAAGAGGAAGTGTCACTCTCATTTCCATTTTTATATAGGGGAAGTGTAAATTTCAGATGAGAAAATTGAGTTTAGTAAATTACGCAACTTTTCCAATATACTTAGGTCATAAGTGCTGTGAAGTATTATGCATTGTTATGCCCCTCTATTGCGGAATGACAATGTATAGATAACAATGGAAAAAATAATAAGAAATGCTTTGTATACTATAAAGTATGTTATAAATATACTATAATTATTTTATTTTACTGTATTATAAATATGCTGTGAAAATTTTTGAGCCTAATGAATTTTTATGTTATCACAGTACTTTCCATTAAAAATACTGAATAAATATTTGTTAAATGAAGAAAGGAAGGAAAGAGAGGAGTATATTAACATGATGTAGCTTACTGGAGAAAGTAAGGAAAACCTATGAAGTTGAACCATATGAAAGTACCATTTTTGTAAGACAAAATGGTTGATAATATGCAAATTCATATAGCTCAAACTAATGTAAATAACACAACAAAACTTTACTCAAGTTATCTTCAACTTAACTTGAAGAAATTATTTTATTTAAGAACAAGTGCATTTTGGCTTCTGGTGTTGTATCTAATGATAAATGCTGTGGCAATTCTTTTGTTCCCTGTAATACCCCAGAACACCATGGCTTAAGACAACAATTTATTATTTCTCACAATTTTGCTTTGGACTTAGAATTCCTATATTTGCAAATTCTGCCTGAAAAATGAACACTTCCTTCATTTGTTCATCACTCTTTTTCCATACCTCATAATGTATAGGTCTAAAAGAAAATAAAAATAGCTGATTCTATGAACAGTCTGCCTAAAATTCCCCTAAACCAAATACACAAGTTTCTTACATACATTCTCTATTTTTATTTACCACTGATGACATTTTACCACTTTGTTTTTCCTTCTACATGACATTGTCTCCCTTTCTTTGGCCTCCAGTGGCAGTTTTCTCTCTGCCCTTCCAGCCTCCACTCATGATCTCGTTGCTATTCTCTTGTCTCCATTCCTAACCAGTCCCAACCCCAATGTTACAAGTTTTAGATTTTTGAAATGAAATGTTATACATTTTTAAATCAGCCCCTAATCCTGATTTAGGGTATTTCAGTCTTCCATGTCTATGTAATAAACCATCCAAGATTCTCACTGCTGAGAACTGCTATTTATTTTTTTCTCAATTCTACAGATGGCCTGCTGGCTCCCCTGCTGGCTTCTCTTGGACTCCCTCATGTGGCTGCATTCAGTGGGAGCGTTGTTTGAGCTGGAAAATTCAAGAAGGGCTCTATGGCATGTCTGTCTTTGGTGTCTGCTGTTTGCTGGGGTGCCTTGATTTTCTTCCACATGGAGTTCAAACTATTATCATTTCCCTTTCCCACCTCCTCATTTACATTCAAAATGTAGGCATATTCTCCTCAAATTCACCTATACTGCAAAGTACTAAATGATTTATTCTAGTAGACTTCAGAGGTGTTACACTGCCTTTCAGGGACAATTTTGAATATTTTTGGAGGTATTTGTGTCTTTTGATAGAGATGTTTTTAAGAATTTACATATAGCAATGCATATTTTAAAAATATACTTTTCTTCAAACTTACTTTGAGTTTCAGTTATACACTGTATTGATGTTATCATTTTTAAAGTATAACACATGCAATACAATTTAATAAATTAAGTGTACACTTCGATAAGTTTTATAAACTTATAGTCATGGAACCTCCAAAAAACCCATGAATGAACTTAGCCATCACCTCAAAAAGTTCACTCATGGCCTGGGCCCAGTGACTCACGCCAGTAATCCCAGCACTTTGGGAGGCCAAGGCTAGAGGATTGTTTGAGCCCAGGATTCAAGACCAGCCTTAGCAACATAGCAAGCCTCCATCTTTGCAAAAAATAAAAATAATTAGCCAGTCACATTGTTGCATGTCTGTGCTCTCAGCTGTTGGGGAGGCTGTGGTAGGAGGAGTGAGACTGTCTCAAAAAAAAAAAGTGGCCTGGCACTGTGGCTCACGTCTGTAATCCCAGCACTTTGGGAGGCTGAGGCGGGAGGATCACTCGAGGTCAAGAGTTCAAGACCAGCCTTGCCAAGATGGTGAAACCCAATCTCTACTAAAAAGTACAAAAATTAGCCAGGCGTGATGGTGCATGCTTGTAATGCCAGCTACTTGGGAGGCTGAGGCAGGAGAATCGCCTGAACCCAGGAGGCGAGGGTAGCAGTGAGCTGAGATCGTGCCACTGCACTCCAGCCTGGGCAACAGAGAGAGACTCCATCTCAGAAAGCAGACAAACAAACAAACAAACAAAAGTTCCCTGATCCCCCAACCTTTGGTCCCTGGCAACCATTGATCTTCTGTCTGCCACTTCAGTCTTATCAAAAGGTCTGGCATTTTCTGACCGCATTTATTTTTTGGATGGATAACGTACAGTGCATATATTGTGGTGATAAAAGAGATACCATATTAAGAAGGCTCTTGAGTAGGGTAAAGCTTTGACTTTACATCAAAGGCAGTGAGGACCTATTAGTGCATCTTTAATAAGCGAGATCTTGATACAACTTGCAATTCCAAATCTTCCAGAAGCAGTAGAGGGAAATGTGAACCTGGAGGTAAAGAGTAAGTTCAGGTGAGCAATGATGATACCTGAAATAAGGCAATAATACACGCTTGTTTTGTTGTTGCTATTGCTGTTCTGTTTTGTTTTAGGCTTTTAGCAGCCTGACACCATGGGTTTTAGTTTCTTTATTTAGTGATAAGCAGAAAAGAAGGATGAGGAAGGGGCTTTACTGGTCCAACCAGAAACAGAAACTAAGAACCCATGACTGTATTCTCTCCCTTGGACACCCCAATAGGAGGAGTAGAGCAGAGGGTACAGGGCTGAAAGATATTGAGCAGGCTGCTCTAAGCAAAGCTTGGAGAAATGAAGGGTTATAGTCAGGATTTTGGGTTCAAAAGCAGGAAGGGTAGTAGAGCTTTAGTCACACACACACACACACACACACACACAAACAGAAGCAGGATTGAGGTACAAAGAAAAAAAGCATGATGGAGTTAAACTTTGACAATATTTAATCTGAAATACTTGTGAAATATTTAGGTGAAAATGTCTAATCGTTTCCAAGACCAAGAAAAATGTCTAGATTAAGGCTACTAATTTGGAAGTCATAAAGTAGATATTGAAAGCAATGTGATTTGTAGACCTATTCCACTAACAAAATGTATTTCTTCTCCTATATTTTTTCCTTGAAGCTAGAAATTTTCTGCTTTTGTAATATCTGTACCCTTCTATCTCTTTCTACTTGCACTTACCTTTTTTGGGCTTTGATCATTTCCGACATATAGAACCATAATAACCTCCTCCCTTAAGTCCCCCACCTAACACAGTTTAAATACTGCTATCACAGTCATTGCCCCCGGCCCCTCTCTTTGGCTAAAAGGCTCCTCTTCTTCCAATCACTACCTGTAAAATTGCTGCCAATCTTACAAGATCCAGTTATAAAGAGCTTCTTCATTTAACTCTGTTATGATTATATCCCTACACACACATGCAATTTCTATATTCTATTTTCTACTTGTTTCTACTATTTCTATTTTCTGCTATTTTCTACTTTCCAGTTTCTATTTTCTACAGAAAATAAAATGTACCTATCACTTTAAGATACAGAACTGATAACTAAACAATAGAATTTTAACATTGTCATTAAAAAGTCAGATAAAATGGGAGAATAGCTCAAAATGAGAAAGATTAAACATGCAAACTATTTAATAAAAATAATACACAACTCAACATGGGATGTATAAAATGAATTGAATTTATAATATATAGTTGCATTTAAAAATCTGTATTATAAAGAAAAGAATGCTTAGTATAATTAGTAATAACTTAGTATAATCAATAATGACCAATGTCAAAAAAGTTATTGGGATCATAAAAGACACATTATTTCTTGTAACTTGAAGGTTCAGCTCAACTTTCCTTCATAGATGTTATTTAAAAAATAAAAACATGAAAATGCATTGTTAAGATAGATTCTCTTTTAGAAACCATCAAGGCATAGAAAGCAAATCAAAAATCATTTTCGATTTTTCTTAATGAAATCCCACACTAGTATTTATAGCTGAATAAAGCCTTAAATATTTTTCCTAAAACATAATGGTATATATTTTAATACATTACAGAAGACTTGTAAATTAGTGCTGTCCCACTATCCCTAGACCTTGGAGAAATTTAGGGCTGAGATAGAGAAGCCATTTACTATTCACCAAGTCACATAGATTATTTGCTGTATCTCTTTGTGGTTTGAGTGTGCATTAAAGACCAAATCCTATTCATCCCAATTTATTTTTAAATACCCATGATGAGCCTTGGCTTTTCTTTTTACAGAGAGGATGGAAATATCAATGAAAGAGCTAAAAATCAGACACTTCTAACACTTGGCAGCTGCACCCACTTGCTGTATCAGGGGGTATTCTAGGTATCCATGTGGGGTAGCTCAGGCCCCCAGGAGGCCTATTAACAAGGCTGGTTTCATTGTGCCTGCTGCCTTGGACAAAGAAAGCATTATAAGCCTGTTATGGCTTTATCTTTTACACTTGTTTCTTTAGGTCTCATGCAGTACCATACGTATTTCCCTGTCTTCAAGTTCTCTTTGTTTTTGTCTTCCTCTCAGGCTTATGACTCAGCTCCTTGCTATTTTTTTAACAAGTTTTCAGATTGAACACCTATCCTAATCTATCATCTGACTTGCCTCCATTATCGGCTTGATCCATTTTCCTTGTCCTTATTCTTACTGCGCACACAATTAGAGAATTAACTGCTTCCCTCCTTGTATATACACAGAGTTGATTTGGAAATGTGACTTTGAAATCACGCTACTCCCACTCCCACAAAACAGCATGGAAATGGAAATTTGGGCCTGAAAATCATATTGGAATTAACCTACAAATTGACACATAGTAGATGAAATCAAGGATATAGAGTCAACTTGAAGAAACACAGAATAGCTCTCATGGGTTTGGTTAGTAAAGTGTGTGTGTGTGTGTGTGACTTAGAAACATTTTAGCAGTGCTCTTCTACCCAGTTTTCAGTGCCTACATGTTTTTTGTTTACACAGCCAATAAGTAGCTATAATGACATTTTTAGCTTTAATTTTGTCAGGACGCCATGGAAATTTTCTAACGTAGGTAACCTATTTGGTTATAGTTCTACTCTAGTGCCTAGGGCAGTGCAGATCACCCAGCTGCTTCTACAGGAGATCATCATCTGGTGGTGAATTCCTTGTAGCTATGTGCTAGTCAATTAGGAGGTGCTGATCAAGTCTCCAAGTCTGTTTGAGAGGAGTTTGTTCCATAGCTGCTTCAGAGGGTGTTTCACGTAACTTACTCTTGTAAAGAAACTTGAAGGTAAATTAGTTGTATGCATTGTTTGGAAAATGAATATTCCCAGTGCTGTAGAGTCTGTGGGTGGTGAGGATTGGTGAAGATATTGGGGATTGAGGAATTGTCCCGTGCCCTAGTTTATCTTATTTGCTAAAAACTACACCTCACTGCCTGGGCCTAAGAAGTGATCGATCATGTGCATTGCCTTCTTTCCCTGACTCAGTCCCTCCTCACTTCCTATTGCTCTTTCCTGTAAAAAACTTTCCCTCTCTATTCCATCCCTCCCTCCCCTGTTTCCTAGGTTCTGCCAACTTTTCTTGCTGAAATAATCTCACCTCAGTTTTGCTGATGAAGTGTCAAATTCTGTAAAATATTTGAGGAGATTTATTATAAGCCTAATATGAACTACCATGGCCTGTGACGCAGTCCTTAGGAGATCCTGAGAACATGTGCCCAAGATGGTCAGGGTGCAGCTTGGTTTTATACATTTTAAGGAAATATGAGACTTCAATCATTTAAGAAATATTTAGGGTGGTGGTGGGCACCTGTAATCCCAGCTACTTGGGAGGCTGAGGCAGGAGAATTGCTTGAACCTGGGAGGTGGAGGTTGCATTGAGCCAAGATTGCACCACTGCACTCCAGCCTGGATGAAAAGAATGAAACTCCATCTCAAAACAAAAACAAAAACAAAAAACAGAAATATTTAGGTTGGTGCAAAAGTAATTGCTGTTTTTGCATTGTTGGAATTTGCCATTTGATATTGGAATACATTCTTAAATAAATGTGGTTATGTTGTACATCATTTTAATGGGCATTTCTCACTTTATGATTTTTTTTTTGCTAATGACTTATTACTTGCTGTTTATTTTATGTTTATTTTACACTGTGGAAATGATGTTAGACAAAGCAAATTCAAGCCATTTTCTCATTTGAGTTCAAAACGGGTTGTAAAGCAGTGGAGACAACTCGCAACATCAACAATGCATCTGGCCCAGTCAGTGCTAATAAATGTACAGTGCAATGGTGATTCAACAAGTTTTGCAAAGGAGATGAGAAACTTGAAGATGAGGAGTATAGTGGCCGGCCATTGGAAGTTGACAATGACCAGTTGAGCACAATCATTGAAGCTGATCCTCTTACAACTGTACAAGAAGTTGCCAGATAACTCAGTGTCAATCATTTTATGGTTGTTCAGCACTGGAAGCAAATTGGAAACGTGAAAAAGCTTGATAAATGGGTGCCTCATGAGCTGACTGAAAAAAAAAAACAAAACAAAACTCGCTGTTTTGAAGGGTCATCTTCTTTTATTCTACACAACAACAATGAATCATTTCTTGACAGGATTGTGACGTGTGACAAAAGTGGATTTTATATGACAACTGGTGATAACCAGCTCAGTAGTTGGACGTAGAAGAAGCACCAAAGCAATTCCCAAAGCCAAACTTGCACCAAAAAAAAGGTCCTGGTCACTGATTGGTGGCCTCTTGCCCATCTGATCCACTACAGCTTTCTCAATCCCGGGGAAGCCATTACATCTGAGAAGTCTGCTTAGCATATCAATGAGATGCACCCAAAACTGCCAACACCTGCAGCTGGCATTAGTCATCAGAAAGGGCTCAATTCTTCTCCACCACAATGCCCGACTGCATGTCACACAACCAATGCGTCAAAATTTGAACGAACTGGACTACAAACTTTTGGCTCTTCTGCCATATTCACCTGACTCCTTGTCAACTGACCACCACTTCTTCAAGCATCTTGACAACATTTTGCAGGGAAAATGCTTCCACAACAAGCAGGTTGCAGAAAATGCTTTCCAAGACTTCACTAAATCCCAAAGCCCTGATTTTTGTAATCCTTAGGAGGATTACAAAACTTCCTCAATGGTAAGGAATAAACAAACTTATTTCTCATTGGCAAAAATGTGTTGATTGTAATGGTTCCTATTTTGATTAGTAAAGATGTGTTTGAGCCTAGTTGTAAGGATTTAAAATTCACTGCCTGTAACCACAATTACTTTTGCACCAACGTTTACACTGGTTTGGTCCAGAGAGGTGGGACAACTCAAAGTGGGGATGGGGCTTCCAGTTTACGGGTAAAATTAAAATTTTTCTGGTTGATGGTTGAGTTTATCTAAAGACCTGGGATCAATAGAAAGGAAATGTCTGGGTTAAGATAAGGTATGGTGAAGACCAAAGTTCTTATTATGCAGATGAAACCTTCAGGTAACAGGCTTCAGAAGGAATAGATTATCAATGCTTCTTATCAGACTTAAATGTCATCTGGATGTTATTGTTGGAGAGGTATAATGAGGCATGTTCAACCCCACCTTCCATCATGTACTGAACCAGTCTCTCAGTTTAAATTTTAAGAGTGCCCTGGCTAAGAAAAAAGCCCATTCAGCTGGTTGGGGGCCTTAGAATTGTATTTTTGATTTACAGTTTCCTTCAGGTACTTACTATTTCTTAGGCCTCTTGAATCTGCTTTTAGCCAGTGTTTTGATGCTGTGAGGGTTGGTGTCTTGATCTGGTGCTATCGACTCTCCTGGAGGTAAGAGGATGAGCTTTGTCCAATGGAAGAGCAAGGGACAAGTTCAGGCTTGGTGGAAAGTTGGGGTCTCTTCCTTGAGGTGTAACTGAGTTTCTATTATGGTAACTATAATTTTGAAACATACTTCATTTTCTGAGGATTAATTTTCTCTTCCAACACCTTCCATATTGATCTAGGTGAGAAATCCCTCTCACTAACATAATGCTGATCCTATTTCTGACAAAAAAGTAAACGCTTAGGCTGGGCACGGTGGCTCACACCTGTAATCCCAGCACTTTGGGAGGCCAATGCGTGCAGGTCACCAGAGGTCAGGAGTTTGAGACCAGCTTGGCCAACATGGTAAAACCCTGTCTCTACTAAAAATACAAAAATTAGCCAGGCATGGTGTCATGCACCTGTAGTCACAGCTACTTAAGAGGCTGAGGCAGGAGAATTGCTTGAATCCAGGAGGCAGAGGTTGCAGTGAGCCAAGATCACACCACTGCACTCCAGCCTGGGCAACAGAGTGAGACTTCGACTAAAAAAAAAAAAAAAACAAAAGTAACCCTTGTTTTATTTCATTAAAAGAGCATTTCTTCTTTATAAAATCTCCTCCTTAGGAGGATTAAAAATCCTTAGGAGGATTACAAAACCTCCTCAATGATAAGAAACAGCACTATGCCCAAAGAGCTTTTCTCTAATAACTGTCTCTCTAATAAGAGTGTGAGTCAGAAGAATAAAAGGTAGGAGGTGAACTGTGACTGCCAAGTAGAGCTGGGACATGAGGCCTCTGGCTTGGGCATCTCATGGAATAGCAAAAGGATTTTGAGATGGAGCCTCCCAAGAGGGAATACTCAGAGAACAAGTGATCCTCAACCAATGGATGCAAATGGATGGACTATACTGACCAAGCTTTGAAAGATACACAGCTTCCCTTCCACCTTTGAGTTCCTAATGCCAGCCTCACTTTTTGATGGGGCATAGCAAGAACATATTGCAGAAGAACATGAAGGATGGGAAGTACCCTTGCAGTTATTTTTGGAAAATACAGTCTGGGACACAAGGCATCCCTGTTGGGATCTGTCCAAATTCCTGACCCACAGAATCCGTAAGCATGATAAATGGTTGTTGTTTTACAGCACTGAGTTCTGGGGTAGTTTGTCATGCAGCAATAGATAACCAGAACAGTAGCCTATGAAGGAACTGCTGCTGCAAAGTTTATTGCTGCTGCAGGCAACACTCCAAAGCTGACTGATACAGCCCAGCTGAAGCTCTCACAGCGTGGATTCAATGAAATGAGATCCTGGATGCTCTAACTTTGGTAAACAAAATGCAGACTTTATTTGAATGCCACAGAAGCCAAAGTCATGGGAGAAAAACAGATGGTTCTAAACAACTTTGAGGTTCCTTCATTCAGAATCCCAAACACCTCCACGGGGCTCTTTGCTGTGCTATTTTTTGAAACAGCTGCTTACCTGGCTATCTTACGGAGAGAGAAAGATCAAGTAAGGCCTCTGGGCGTGTTGATACTGATCTTTGCCCTTGATTAAGCTCTTGCTTTATTTATTTATTTTTTCCAGTGGGAACTAGTGGAAAATAGTTTGTAAAATTATCATGAAATTTGTAGAAAGAACTATAAAATGTGTTCTTACTTGCCTTTTTTTTTTTTTTTTTTTTTTTTTTGAGGTAGAGTCTCACTCTGTTGCCCAGGCTGAAGTGTGATGGCATGATCTTGGCTCAGTGCAACCTCTGCCTCCCGGGTTCAAGTGATTCTCCCTGCCTTATCCTCCTGAATAGCTGGGATTACAGGTGCCCACCACCATGCCCAGCTAATTTTTGTATTTTTAGTAGAGATAGGGTTTCACCATGTTGGCCAGGCTGGTCTCAAACTCTGACCTCAGGAGATCTGCCCCCCTCCCAAAGTGCTGGGCTTACAGGCATAAGCCACTGTGCCCGGCAACCCTACTTGCTCTTTTTCCTTGTATCTTATCAGCATGGGAAGATCAAGATCTTTAAAAGCATGTATTGAAAAGTACATTCTAACTAGTTTTTTCACAGTCTAGTCCAGCACCCCTTGCCATACAAACCGAACATCATTCTCTAAAACTCACCAAGAAGCTAACTAATTATAACTTGATGTTACATATAGTCACTCTATAGCAAAAGAAGATATATATATGAGTTGATACATACGTGTATATATACATATGTATGAAAGTGATACAGATATATGCATATATATACCAACTTATTGATATATACATTCACATATATTAGCATATACATATACATATATATATGATTTCTCGTTGGACTTTTTTTCTTTCCTATTCTAAATGTGAAGTTCTGGTTTATTCCTCTGAATAAAAATTGTACACTTTGTTATTGAGTCTGTCTCTGAGAAACTGATTTATTCTCTGTGAACTTACTAAATCAAGAGTCTGGTCATAAAATCCTCCAAACTTCAAGGGATTAAATAAGACAGTTTTCAAATCAAAATGGTTCTAGGTATTCAGCTTAGGATTCCTACTATGATATTCTAATATCTCAGGGTGCCGCTTTCTACTATGGGTGCATACTATCCAAACAGTGACAGAGAATATTGAAGAAAAAATGAAAAGAGATGCTTTTCACTTTGGAAATGTGCATTGGTTTGCCTTCTAGTAAATCAAGACTATGGACCATATTGCAAATATGGAACTTTCCCTAACTTATACCATCCTCCAAAATACCTATAGCATATGTCACATACTTTCTTCCATGTATGTGTGTATGTACATGGTGGTGTGTATGTATACAAAATTGCATGTAATTGATTATAATATAGCAAACCACTCTTGGTTTCAGGAAAAAAAAAAACATTTATTTGAAATTAAATTTTATACAATTAGAAAAATTAAATATATCACTATGTATACTGTTATAAAAATAATAATACGGGAGTTATTAAGAAATTATTTTTAGGCAGCTAGAAAGGGTGAAAGTTCTCGGTAGAATTTCCTTTTAATAAAAACAATCCCTAAACCATTTCTTATCTAACAGAAAGCAGCCTGAGAAGTCAGGCATAAATATGCAAACTAGAAGCTTTTGTATGTAAATGCCGGCAGCTGTACCTGGAAGCCAGGTACATTTAATATGGCGTCTCCCACCCTCTTTTCCTTGTCACCACTGTGCCAGGTGTCATGGCAGCCTCCAGATAAAGTCACGTGTGCAGGACAACATGGCGGCCAGCCAGGTAGCTGTATTTGCATATTAAAAGACTAGTGTGGGAGGGCCAATTTTCTCGCAGACTATGTAAATGGCACACCTGGTCAAACCAATCCCCTGGGCCCTATGTAAATCAATCACTGCCTCCTCAAGCCCTTGTACGAAATTGATTGCCTTCCCCCGCAAATCGGAGACCCTCTTTTGGGGGACCTGCTTTCTCAACAAGAGGAAGCTTTTTCTCTCTCTTTTCTTTTTCTATTTAACTTTCTGCTCCTGAATCCACTCTTCATGTGTGTCTGTGTCCTGAATTATTTTTCAACCAAGAGCCAGGGTATATACCCCAGACAACAGAGCCGTTTCACTACCTACAAAAATTATTCCAAAAATAGCTTTTATCTCAGACTGGAAAATGCGATTATTGTTCCATGCCAATAGTTATAGAAATGCCTCAATATTTTTAATGGCTATGTAGCATAGTGATTAATAGCACTAGCCTGTCATAAACTACCTTCAGCTCCTATTTTTGGTATGACATTCAAAAAGTTATTAAACCTCTGTGAATTTTAGTTTCCTTCTCTGTAAAATAATGATAATAAAAACTATGAGGACCAAAAGTTAATACATAATAAAGCTATAAGAATTAAGGTAGTTAACTTATGTAAAGTACTTAGAACAGTGCCACATACATGGCAAACAATAATATCAATTGTGATTGTTAGTATTATCATCTGTATGGGAAGATACTATAATTTCTTTAACAATTTACTATCATGTGCACTTGAATTGTTCCCAGCTTTTTGCTATTTCAAACATTCCCCTGATGGGCATGTTTTTATGCACATCTTTTCCCATTTAGGTCCTTAGTATTTATTTCTTAAAGTAGAATTTTGGGGTGAAATTAATGTATATTTTAAAGACTTTTGATCTCTAAAGTCAAATAGCCATCCAACTTTTCTCTTACCAGTATTGTATAAAATAGGAAATTGAAGTATAATACATCTTACTTTAAAACATTTTAAAGTAACTTCCAGATATTTTTGAATTTTATTGTTTTAAAATCAATATATGTGAAGGAAAGGAAGATTTTTAAATGATTTAAAGAAATGCTATACATTTGATTGATATGTAAATAATTCAATGATGCCAGATAATTTATTTGCAAATTATTAATTCTGTTGATGACTACTAGAACATTGTTTAATTCCAGCTGATTGTGCTATATGATTTTCAGTATGAGCTTGGACCAATCCATTCATAGTTTTTGATTATGGGATTGGGATGAAGGATTTATTTTAAACTTTAACTAAACCAATAATAACTGTTAAGTAAATCTACTGTCATAAATATCATGGAATCTGGCACCTCATAGATAAGTAATACACTGAAGACGTAAGAGTTACATGATGTTGGCATCTATTCACGCCCTAGTCTCTTTGTTCCCATGGATACTTGGGAATTGTAGATGCTGATTTATCAGATATTTAACCTTCAGGGTGCATTTACTACAATCAGAGTAGTAGCTCCTTTTTCTTCCTCCTCCTCTGCCTTCCTCTTTTCTTCTTTGTGCTATGTTTGAAAATATTCCTTTCCGCTGCAACCAAAAGGTAAATTATTTGAAAAAGGTTTCAGATATAGTTTGGAACAACAAAATAATTTAATTTAAGCTGATGTAAAAAATAAAATAATCTCAATATTGTTCTCATTGCTAGTCTTTGTGCTTCTCTATTTAGTGGTAATAAAATTTTAAAGCGAGGTAATTGTTTTAGGTCAATGCAGGAGATATCTTCACTTTAGAGACCTCTTTAAAAGCAGTAAGAACCCTGAGATAGCCATTAAAATGGCTTGAGTTGGCAAGTTCGCACTCATTCTGATATCTTCATGTTCTGCTGGTTGCCAGATGCTGTAATACCTGTTGTGGATATTGTGGATGTCACACAGAAGCAGGAGAAGAATACTTGATTTTTCTTAATTGATTTATTCTTTATAATGTGGTTGTCTACCCCAGTGCTCTTGCATGGGGAATTAATGGAGTTTTATCAATATTTTAAAAATGCGGCACAGGCTCACATTTTCTCACTTTCTGTTTGCCAGAGGTTGAACTGTCAGAGTACATAGGAGGCTAATACAGGGCAACCTTGTATTCTCAGTGCCTGAAAACAAGGAACTGGTCGGAGACCAAACAATTAGTGGCTACTTGTGCATGTCAGCAGCTCTAGCAAACACACAGTCAATTATTGAATGGGTTTTGCCCCAGGTGAATGTAGTTCGGTGTAGGCAAGATAAAATTGCACTCAAGCTGATGAAATGCACCTTTTTTTTTCTTTTTCTTTTTCTTTTTTTTTCTTTTTTTTTTTTTGCTGAGGAGTAAAATAAGGACTTGGTACTGTATCTGCAAGCTAAACCAAAATGATCATCAGCTTGATATGAATGTTACTTAAAAAAAAGCCATCAACTCAGCGTGGATTAACTCTTAAGGTTTGTCAGGGGTTTCAAGTTAAATCCATTACAATTTTCTGTTACCATTACATTGTTTTTTTTAGTTTAAAAAAAGTATAAACAATTGAACTGGAGCCTGCCATTTGGCAGCAAGCCACTGACGTTCATTCTTGTCTCTTTTGCCTTCTACATGCTTGGCTGTCCTAAGAATAAGCATCATTTTAATGAATCACTGACTACTTTACCGACTGACCTCAGAGCTTGGTCAATTCTTACTAAATTGAAATCATTAATTTAGTAAGCGTACATTGCAGTTCAGTCCAAATCAGATTCAAAACATTAATAAGGACAGTAATAACATCCCTGCCCTCATTAGAATCTATCAAGTCTGAATTGCTTAATAAGGCTCTATTTGTAAAAAAAAAAATTGAAAAAAATAGCACTTAAATCCTGAGGAAATGAGAAACTATGCAAAAATATTTCAGTAATAGCCATAATTTTACCGGCTGAAGCACAAAGAGAAGAAAATCCAGCTCCCAGCCTCTTATAATGCTGCTTCTATGTTAGAATTGTAGAAGAATCATGCCACATAATGAGGCCATAGAAATTTCCTGATTCAAAGAGAGGAATGTGAACTTACATCCAATTTGCTTAAGTAGTTTATATGTTAATTAAATTTAAAAATTTAATGGTGAAACCCTAATCTTCTGTCAGCTCTATCTGAGCAGCAATTTTGCTGTTGGAACTATGACAATTTTTTTGATCAAGAATATCTCTTAGCTGGTAACAAAAAACTGATTTTAGGCAAAACTAACATGGAGAAAATGAATAGATGCTCAACCAGTGAATTTTTAAACTTAACCCTTTTCACTGGTGGTAAATATCACAGAAAGCCATGCACCATTTTGTCTTTCTCAGAACTGGAAAGGAGAAAAACAAGATTTTATGGCTGAATATTTCAACCTCCACCTCTGAAATTCATGTCATGTCAGGGGTGCTACATCATGCACAAAGACCAGTAAATCCAAGAATTTATTTCATACAAAATAAAAAATATAGGGATACTTTAGAATATAATATAGAGGTTTAAAAAAGGCGTATTCTAGATATCTATGTCATGTGAACAGGCAGACAGTGGCTTTTCATCATTATGAAAAAAATTTTTAATCAATAACCAAGCAAAGCAAAACAGAAACAAATACTGAGATTATAATCAAACCTTATAATAAAAAAATTCAATTTCTAATGCCATAGGCTTAGGAATAATTTTTAACAAAATGCAGCTATGCTTTTATCAATGTCTATCAAACCTGCTCTGATGAAATAAATATCAAAAGAACAGTGGTTGTGAATTGATAGAGAGTTCAGATTATTCTTTTGTTCTGGTGGAAAGATTAAATATTCAAATAATAGTTATTTATATATCATATGATAGAAATTTAGAAAAATACTGCAAAGAATAAACTTTTTACATGAATATAATGAAAAGTTGTATTTAAGATATTAATAGTTAATATAATTGAAATATTGAAAATTATATCTTATTTTTATGATGAAGAGTTTCATATTGCCCAAAGAGAGGTCTGGCCTCCTGGGAAGTAATATCTGGATCTAGCAATGTTTTGCATACTAGGAGGGTCTGGGTTTACCGGATATTCTTTCTTTCTTTTTTTTTTTTTTTTTTTTTTTTTTTTTGAGGAGTCTTGCTCTGTCGCCAGGCTGGAGTGCAGTGGCACGATCTTGGCTCACTGTAACCACTGCCTCCCAGATTCAAGCGATTCTCCTGCCTCAGACTCCTGAGTAGCTGGGAATACAGGCACGTGCCACCATGCCTAGCTATTTTTTGTATTTTTTTTAGTAGATATGGAGTTTCACCGTGTTGGCCAGGATGGTCTCCATCTCTTGACCTCGTGATCTGCCCACCTTGGCCTCCCAAAGTGCTGGGATTACAGGTGTGAGCCACCACACCCAGTCTACTGGATATTCTTAACAGTGTGACTTCAGTTGGTGGGTTTGAGTAATGTGGTATAGATCAACCTGAAGACTGAAATCAATTATGTGGACAATCAATCAATTAGTCAATCAATGAATCATGCCTACATAAGGGAACCATAAAAAAAAACTTGGACTCTGACATTTTACGTGAGCTTCTCTGGTTGGCAATAATTTGTGCATATTGGTACACATTATGCTGGGAGGGTAATGTTTCCTGATTCCTGGGGGAGGCCAATGGAAGGTCCATGTTTGGAAACCTCCTAGAATCTGCCCTATGAATCTCTTGTTTTGACTGGTCTTTATCTGTATCCTTTCCTGTAATAACTGCTTTCAGTGTGTGCGGTGGGTCTTTCTAGTGAATTCTTAAAAGTGAGAGTAGTTTTGGAAACTCTCTAAACTTGCAGTTGGTATCATAAGTTAGAGTTATCTTTCGAATTCTGCCCGCAAACTTGGTCGTTGGCCTAAACTCCTCATAACTTAAAATAGGCTACATGCCTTATAAATTATGTATTTTAATGTAAACCATTCATGAAATCAGTACGACAATTTCTCAATTATTGTTAATTTTTATCAATTATTTGTGTGATGTATTTGGACATGGCTATCGCTATCCTGATAATATCCTGTTTGAGCCATGCTTTGGTATATGGAACTACACTAAGCTTTTTAAAAGACCGTCATTAAATTAATATTCATTGTATGACTTTAATTTAAAAAATGTAGAATTCTGTTAATATCAACAATATTATTCATCATAATCTATCTTTTCTCAACTTCAGCAGAACTAGCAGCAATTGCATTAAAACTTTTCTAGCCCTTACAACATTGACCATGATTTTGTTAGTTCCACATCTCTATCATCAACATTATCACATTCTATCACAAATGTTTATGGAACTGCCTGAAATATGCACCATGTGATGTGCGATGTAAGGCTTAAAATTAAGGCCCAATATTATGTGCTGCCTTAACATTTAGTGAAATCCGCAGGGCCATGAATGGCCTAACCATAAACCCCCGACTCTATATTCATGCTCCGGTTTTCTAGCAAAACACCATAGTTCCCACTTATACCTGAGCAATCGTTCTAGTTTTTTGCCAACCTAGAGATTTATTCATACAAGTCAATTACATTCTTCTGTATAAACCAGGATGCACTTTACTGTGTTGATACTACAAATTTGCCTCCCAAAGCTCTGCTTTACAACTGTGTTCCTGATTGAAACCCCTATGGATATATGCGACTAATAAGCTGCTATCAATCTCATCTATCTATTTTCAATGGACTGTTTGACCATACCCACAACCCTAAGGTGGGGATCCCTTCCTCACTAAAAGGATGAATAGGAAGCAATTAAAGCAATACTGTCAGTTAGATTTTAAATATCATATTTGGGCCTAAGTTTATTATCAGTATAATGAGGATCATAGTGAAAATTATAGAATTAATAGGGCTAAATATTTATTAGAATTGTGTGCAACGTAGATTGAACAGTATATAAGCATTATCTTTCACATTTAATAATTAAGCTGTTTCAATGTCCACAATGTGCAGGAATTCCACTGGTTTTAATAAACTGTCCCACTAAATAACAATAAAATTCAACTCTCACAGTAGAAAGAGATACTCAAACCATTGGTATTTTCCTGCCCTCCACAACCCCAAAATCCCTGTCCGCTACTCACATCCTTTTGCTGTTGCTTATAAACCCTCTTTACTAGAGTCCACTGTACCTGATTAATGCTCAATTTGTTCTTCATTACTGTACTGTCTATGACTTCATTCTCAGTCTTCCTTAAGGCAAGTCCTGTGTATGCTGCAGTTTGATTAGTGGTAATGACAGTGACTGCAGATGAATCTGTCTAATAACATAGGGCCATTGTCTGTGGGCACGCAAAAGGAAACTGAGAATTTTCTCTCTGATGTGATGGCATTATCATCATGAAAGACATTTCCTTTTCTTGTATCTGGGCTTACTCTGACTATGGAGATTAATGAGAACAGGTGTTAAAGAGCCATGGTAAGCTGACTGACTCACACACATGGGACAAAGGTGTGTAAGAGCCAGCTGTGGTACCTGAAAGGTGGACTTTTCCTAGCAGGAAAACCACCAATAAAAACCAACAGCAGACATAACTGGAACAGGATTCTATAAAACCCCTGTGTGGAGGCTCAGGGATTCAACGTTAATTTCCAGGAGAGCCAGGGCAATGGATAGAGTGAGAGAAACTCTGAACATTTGAGAATATGACCAAAAATATAAAACACTTTAGCATCTTCACAATCAATACAGTCATCCTAGTGTATATAAACTAAACATCAATCTTGGTCATAATTACACTTTCCCTTTTTGAATTTTTTACCTATTACAACTTTTAGATAATTTTATCCTTGTGATTAAATTACTAAAATTTAGAAAGTAGAATGAATCCAAACAATGAGGCTTTACTAGTATATGGAGATAGCTTACTGGACCCTAACAAAGTAAATTTGCTATTAAGAAAGATATCTCCAAAACTATGTTTCTAAAAAGGACTTCCAGGGTCAAGCTAGGTCAGCATTTTGGTAGGATTGATGCCAGAAAACACAGCTGCTACTGAAATATTTTTTCAGAAAAGGAAGTTCACCCTCTGAGTCATTTCAGATTAAATCTTCATCGCAGGCCTGTGTATGTGTTTTAAAGGAAGGTCTATAATCAGAGGTCCAATTGTTAGCAACTCTGGATATAATCTCAGGATAACAATTCAACCATTCAAATGCTCAAGGCTGAGAGTAAATACCACTTTTCTGTGGTTAAGAAAATAATAAATTCCGGAGGATCCACCACAGATAGCTCAATTACCCCATCAAGAGTTATCAACTATAGTCAGTTCTCCTCTGTGCTCTCTGGTGATAATGCACACAGCATCTGTTCCATTTTTCTCTTTGCGTTGCCACTTCTGGGTAATGTTATTGAGGCATCACCAATGGGTTAAACAAAAGCTGACACTTCAAGAGGAAGGAATGAAAAAGTTGCAGTGCTCGGAATAAGACTATTAAACCTGCGAGGAGTGAACCTATACCTGGAATAGAGAAAATGGAATGAGGTAGAACTGTTTTCACTTTGGAAATAGAGGCAAAGAGATATAAGTGAGTGGGAAACCTGGAAGGAGCCCAATTAAGAAAACAGTAGAGTTTCTCCTATCCCTCTGGTTAGTAATATAGATCTGGGAAGTCCCAGTGTGAGCAGACATCCTTGACTTTGTAGTATGTAGGGCATAAATTTTACAAGATTGCCATAATGCAGCTCTAATGGTTTACCGAGAATAGTGACAAAGTATAGATATGTTGCTATTTTATTTTAGAGAAATTCTGACCTAAGCCTGAAGGAAATTTTTCACTAACAAAACAAAATACATTTATTGAATCTTAGGAGATAAGGTTCACATCTTTTAAACTTGGCTTAAGCCATGCTTCAGGCATTATTACATAGGACAGTAAGACTTTTAGTTTTTAACTTTTTGTTAACTAAGCATGGTCTCAGGTTTTACTATATTTTGTTTGGTTTGAATTGGGAAGTTCAGCACTGGAAGATATATGGAGCAGAATTATAATAATAATAACAAAACAACAACAAACTACAATCACATTTTGCTCTAATCAGTTATACTGAGTCCATGCTATTAACTACCTCAAATTTGAAGTAGATGGAAAGAAATACAGGAAAGATAGGAAATACTGGATGCCTACCAAGTTCTCACAAAATCACCATATTTCTGGAATTGTTTTCACTATTCCACAAATGAAGAATTATGACTCATTTAAGTATTATTTTAGAGCTAACACAGCTAATAGATGCGTAAACTGGAATGCAAACATAGCACATATGATTTTATACCTTGTGTTCTTTCCACTAAATCTTACCACCTACTAAACAATTGTATTATCCATTCTATTATGTGAGCCTAATCAGCAGAAAATAGCATGTTCTCCTCAGTAAGCAACAGATAAAGAGAACCATGGCAGCCCTAAATAAAATAGTAAAGGAAGCCATGGAAAGTTTTGATACGATAATTTATTGATATCACTGCTTCTCCTCCACTTCTTCTAATAAAGTTGCTACAGTTTCCAGACCATATGTGTCCCTTAGCCTCTGGGCAAATTGTAAGGTTACCAGAAGAAACTAAACACAATTCCTCTTCCTGCCATTGTGAATATCCAAGCTGAAGAAATGATGCTTGATGTGCCAGAAAGGAAGAAGGGAAATGTCAAGGCCTTTAAAGGATATAGACAGGAATAGAGAAAGGAGGAGAGTTTTCCCCAAGTGTCAAGATAGATTTGAGGATCACAGATTTTCCAAGATACGGAACTAGATTTTTGCCTTCAAAAATGCTAAAGCAGATGGAAAATAAATAGAACTATTTTCATTCTTCAGGTGTCTTGAGTGCCACAGAACCCTTAATTATACGGACTTAGTTTGTGAGCATCTCAAGAGGAACCTATATGAAACAACGTGGAACCATGGGATGCTTTCTCAAATGGTCTTGCTTTGAAAAGCTCAAAAATAGGAATGGAGAGGGAACACCAATAGTGACAGATATGTACTTTTCTGCCAGTCCGATGGAAGAGGGACTCAATATTTAATTTGTCTGAAAAAAAAAATTTGTAAGTGATTGTTCCTTCATAGCTCTTTTTGCGGAGTGAGAATTATATTCGTTTACCTACGGTGAAAACGAACTGTCTTATAACCTAAGCTGTATAACTAAAACAGAAACGGAGAAACAAGCAAAAACGAATCCCGAACTTGAAATGAAGGGAGTGCAATTTTGCCTTGGCTCTTTTAACTGGTTTAGAGCATTGAATTTATTATATAATCATTTTCCACTGTAGATTCTCATCTGTAAAGAGATAATTTGTATTAGGATGTCAGTATAGTTGCTTTCCAATATAATATGTGAGAAATGGAATAACCATACAATTATCAACTGAGAAATTTTTGAGAGTTAAAAGGAGTGCTAAAAACAATTAAAATTGTATATTTTTAAATACTTACTTAGCTGACAAATTAATTTAATTATATTAGAAGATGTAGAAATGTTTTGTTTCAAAAATTATTTTCAAAATTACTTTTCCTAAAAATTAAAAATATTATTTATCTCTATATTAGAGAAAAAAATATTTGTATTGTTATTAAATATGTGAATATGAAAAATAACATTGATATACAGTAATTTGTTTTCTAGCTGTATCTCTCTAAAATTCAATATCACTGGTCTTATTTTAATTTTTAAAGAATATGTGTTTTTAATATGGATTTATTTTCAGGTTTTTCTTATAATTACCTGCAACTTTCTTTAAATTTTATTTTAAGGTTAATAATATTAAAAGTTTTTGCATACTGAATTGATTTTCTCTGTGAATTAAGAAAATACTCTGTCAGTGCTGAAGTATCTCATAAGTTGAGAGAAAATTCTACTAACTGGAGTATATTTTTAATTCTATTTCTTTACATTAAAATTTGTAAATATTTAAGCCCAAACGCTGTTACAAGTACTTTTTTCATGCCTCAATACTGAGTACCTACTTTGGCACATATTTTCACAGAAAAAATTCTCAAATATGTTTTCTGTTGCCATGATTTTTGAATATTTAACAGCATTTAACTGTTACAAAATTTTATAGTTTTGAAATGTATTTTCATACTGAGATAGAATATAAATTTACCCCATTAAAAACTGGACCTCACCAAAAATTCTTTCACAGGTTGCACTACCCAAGAAACAAGTATAGCGTTTCAAAAATTGTAATGTGTGCATCACTTGAGCTCCGCTGTTTTATTGCATTTTTGTCCTGCTTTTTATAGATAAACGTCAATATCTTGTTTGCAAGCACTTTTTAAGTTATTACAATTTGATAAACGTTTCAAAGCTAAAGTTTTTTGGTTCGTCATTCATTGAAAAATTTGGTTTAAGATTTCCAGAATGATAACAAAATGCAAATAAAAATTTTAAAACCCATCTAAGCAAAGTTAAATGGAATTGTAAATCATTCAGTTGGATTTACAAAAGACTATTTTAAAGGCTCAAACATTTTTTAAGTACAATTAATAACAGGCAGTAATTCAGTGTTGTCATGTTGAAGTATTTTCTCTATTCAACATAAGGTTTCTTAAAAACATTTTATAGTTCAGTGCTTCTCTGTATACTTATAAAAACATTTGTACATTTTGAGAACTGTAATTTAAACTTGGATTAATAGAATATTGAGGCTTGATTGCAATCAATTTTAAATTACATGTGTATATGAAGCAAATTCAAGCACATTTCTGTGTTCTAGTTTTCTTAATTTTATGACACCATGATTCTTAACCCAACACAATGCTCCATTAAAATTTATGTTTGCATTTGAATCATAGAGTCAAGTAATTTTACTTTATTGGGACTTCTAATCTGAACTGACAGTAGTATTGACAATGATATAAGATGCTTCAAGTTTAATGGAAAGATTGCATTTTTTATATTTTATAAATTGAATTTGAAAAGCCAATTTTTATTGGAGTAAATAATTTTATTTTGAAGTTTCCAGTGACAGATACACATCTGGTGATGAAGTCAACATCTTAAGAGCTGGCAGATTAATTTCAACAAATGTACACACACAAAAAAAAAACCCTTGTAATCTAAAATGAGAGAAAAGTGTTTATTTTTTTTTAAATAGGTCATGCTTCTTAAAATGAGGCATAAAGTCACGTTATTCATCTACAAGTGTGAAAGTGTAATCTTCAGGTTTCATCTTCTTTAAAAACCTACTTACCTTAGAAGTAGACAAAGAGGTGTCTTTAGCAGATTTGTGTCTTCTGGTTTTCATGTATTGGTAAAATCAATATTGTCCCCAAGGTGAGTAGTGAATGCCAACAAGCATTTTGTTCAGATTGTGTGTTTATCATCAACTTTTTGAGAAACTACAACCCATTCCATAATTTTTCATTAGACATGTACTTTCAGTTTTGTAGCTCATTGATTCAGACTGGTTTATTGTTAAACAAGCAAACAAAAAAGAATTACAAAACAAAGAAAACTCCATAAAATATTGCTTTCTGTAGCTCAAGTCTACTTCCTATCCCCATATTTCTAAACCTAGCTTACCTTTCCCACTTTCCCACTGATTCACTGATTAGCAGCCTGGATGCTTAGTGTATTTTCCAGATTGTAGCCTGAATTACACAAGCTCACTGGCTGGTAGCCTGAGTACAAGGCAGGGGCAGCATCATCATACGCTTCCTCATCACTAAGAGCAGGAGTTAGCCGTCCCTAGCCATTTCTGTCTCAGAGCCCAAGCACATTTTATTTTATCAGCAAAGCCCCTCTTGCTGTCCTTGAAAGAAAACGTTAGTTATGCTGCTTCTGGAAAGCACCAGGTTATTGCTGGTCATCTTTCTGATTTAACCACATGTTAACATCAGAAATCTATCGACTGCGTGTACATTTCAAAGACTATTAAGAACAGAGTAGAAAAATGGAGGTCAAATTCATTCTGGCTTATTTTAGTGCAACCATTATTAAAAATATCTTATTAAAGAAGTAAAGCCAAGACAAAGCTTAACCAGACTGGATGTCAGGACAACAGGTGTAAATCAGGACTGTACTTGCAACATAGATATATGGTCATTTTAATCATGGATCATTGACAGAGAGAGACCTCATTTTCCTTTCTGAAATGGCTATGGTTTTATGGAGTTAAGTGGTTTATTTCTAACTATTTGTTGAAGCTGCAAAATTATTGGAAAGTATGCTGAGCAAATTTCTTCCTCAAGAGAAATATAAGCAAACCATGTGTACGGCTTTTGATCAAATAATATGGCTGCCACAGCAGAGTAATAATTTCTTATTCAAGATGAGGGTATATGATGGTGTGTAGTTATTGTGTCATAGTACCTTTTTTTACTACTTAGCTAATGGCAGCAATATAAACATTGGTTATAATACCTGATAGTTTACTTCAAATTTTATAATAAAAACAAGTTAGAAAATATTTTTTCACCAATAGATCACACTTAAAATAAGAAATAAGTGATTGAACATGGCCAGCATTCAGGATAATGCAAGAGTAGGTGTATGAATGTAAAAGTTACCAGTCTTTAGCATGAATCATAAAATAAAGGGGAAAAAAGATACAATACTGGTCAACATTGTCCAAGATGACTTGATTATATTCTACCTATGATTAATTTGTGCAGTTATATAGTTCATCTACACATCAACTTGCAGGGAGAATAAGTCAGCTTTCCAAAAAAAAAAGTAATAAACGAGTAGACTAGTAGAATCAAGATAAAAATAAAACATAATATAAAGCCAAACATGGCATCAGAACTTAGAATTCATAAGTTTTATAACATTCTTAGGTATGTTTCATAAAATAAGTTCTTGAGAATCCTCACAAATAATATAAAGTGAAAATTTTTACTATCTGTGGCTTCACATTGTTCACAAGCTAATGACAAGCTAGATTCTCAAGAGAAATGTTCTCTTTTTCTGATACTAATATGAGTAAAAAAAGATTCTTGGAATGCTACAGAACACCTAGTTACATTGAATATTTCTTCTTCTCTTTCTTTAAATAAGTACACCAGGCCAAGAGTGAGTGCAAAAGAAGCTTGAAACCAGCAATGCCAGGAGCTACGGTAGAGCCAGATTGATGGGTGTCTACCCTGTACAGAATATATTCCCACAGTTGTCACTAAAGAATAAGCTAAGGAGGCTGTATTCACTAGGAGTAAGATGTATCACTTATCCCCTTTTATTCCTCAAGCTAAAATCCAGCACTACCAAGTATGTTCCTTGAGTAAACATATGAGAACTTTTCGTTACAGGTAATGTATGGCTCTGAAATGTTGACAAACTGGAAGCAATTGCTTTATTCTCAAACTGTTTCTAGTAGAACCTGGTAGAATTTGTGACCAAATAGTTTTCTAAAAATAGATTAATAGCAACTGTAAATCATAGAATACATAAAAATTCATTGATAAATGTATATGTATATATGCATGTTTATATAATACATAACTTTATATATATACATAAATATGCACTACATAAATTCATTAGTTGTACATTTGTGTATGTAAACATACATGTACATTTTTGAGGTCCTTATAGTATAAAGTGAGTTATAGAAGTCTTTATATATGTGTCCATGGATTTGCAATACACACACACATACATACATCCATATGTTCACTTACAGAGTATGTCCCCTTACATAGGCAGAGATAGGCAGTGTTAAGAAGAGTCCTATCTAGCATTTAATAGTGAATATAGGAAAAAACAAGTGCATAAAGCATCCTAAATCAAACACCTTTAGTTTACCCTTATCAAACACACAGGGAGCACAAACTGATAAGATACAGTGTCACTTTCTTAGTTGCTGATATGTATGGACTAAGATGTCATGTCAACACAAGTAGCTGGCTTTCAATCTGCTGTAGAAAGCAAAAGCTAATCTAACAGCTCCTTCAGGCTCCTATTATAATGGGAATGGCATCATTAAGTTTAGTTGATAAACTTATCATTGAAACGCCAAGCCTTCAAAATGTTACAATGGAACTCACCTTTTAAGTAGTATACTTTTACTTACCTATGCACAAAATATTTGAGAATTTTTGGATTGAATATTTTGAAGGCTATCAGTAGACCTACCTCCTTGTATTTAGTTAATACACTTATATGTTGTTCTGAAAAAGGGAAAGTCAGTGTCCCAAAGCAAGCACTTTAAGAGAAAAAACAGAAGAGAGTAAGTTATTTTTATTGTTATTATTATTAGTGTTGTTGTTGTTATTGTTGTTTTGAGACAGAGTTTCACTCTCGTCACCCAGGCTGGAGTGCAATGACGTGATCTCAGCTCACTGCAACTACTGCCTCCCGGGTTCAAGTGATTCTCCTGCCTCAGCCTCCCTAGTAGCTGAGATTACAGGCATGCACTACCACACCCGGCTAATTTTGTATTTTTAGTAGAGACGTGGTTTCATATGTTGGCCAAGCTGGTCTCAAACTCCCGACCTCAGGTGATCTGCCCACCTCAGCCTCCCAAAGTGCTAGGATTACAGGTGTGAACCACCAAGTCCAGTTAGTTTTTATTTTTTTTAATTTAGAATTTTTAAGGCTGGGTGCTGTGGCTCATGACTGTAATCCCAGCACTTTGGGAGGCCGAGGGGGGCGAATCATAAGGTCAGGAGATCAAGACCAGCCTGACCAACATGGTGAAACCCCGTTTCTACTAAAAATACAAAAATTAGCCGAGCGTGGTGGTATGTGCCAATAGTACCAGCTACTCAGGAGGCTGAAGCAGGAGAATCGCTTGAACCTGAGAGGCGGAGGTTACAGTGAGCGGAGATCACGCACTGCACTCCAGTCTGGGTGACAAAGAGAGACTTGGGATCAAAAAAAAAAAAAAAAAACAGAAAGAAATAAATTTAGTATTTTTTAATCTATTAGTTGAATCCTTCACAACCCATCAGCAATCCCTAAAAGGAGCTCCAAACATGCTTTAAAGTTTTGGAATTTATGTTGGAGATTCAGTTGTCTTTCGTTACCATTCAAGTACCCACTGATGTGCATCTCATCTCTAGAGGATCTATTTCTGTTTCATCAATGGATTTAATTACATATTGTCCCTCAGATGAATTTCTATAGCTTTGAAATTTTGGTTTCTGGTTTTTATTTAAATTTTGGTTTGCATTTTTAGCTGCAACTTGGTATCCAGGTGCAAAATAAAACCCAAACTTCTAAACTGTCCCCAAATTTATAAATTTTACTTATTCATACATTTAAAATTTGCTCCAAATTTTAATTTATAAGTTAGACAACCATTATAACAAGAATGTATGTATATACATAAATATATGTATATATACATATACACACATATTTAAATTTTTAATTGAGTTTTTTATGGGATACAATGTTATATAACTTTTTCCACATTAACATAATTATGAAGGAAAATCAAAATAAGCCTGGTATCCCAACAGCACTAGAAAAAAGAGCTTATTAAACTTTTGCCAAAAGTGGGATAACAGTTCCATTAGCTCTGTAGAGCTAAATAGAAAGAAAGAACCAAACCAGGAGGTGTTAAATAGGGAGAAAGTAAGAGAAGATTGCAACTTATCTTCATTATCTATCCCTGTCTGGGGATGTTCATTTGGATTGGCTTGGCACAGACAACCAATCCCAATGAAGATTTAGCAAATACCACCCATCTGTTGTGTCATATTGTTTTATGAAATAATCAAACACTTGGTCCCAATTTTCTCACCACTATCAACCATAGAAAAGGGTTAACCAGTTTTTCAATGACTGAGCTCATACTGAGCATACCTTTCTGACTTCCTTTTTTGCCTTCCTCTTCCTCTGACCTCTAGGCTAATATTTAAAAGGGTTCTGTGATTAGGACAAGCCCACCTGGATAATCTGTCTACCTTAAGGTCAACTCTTTTGAGCTTTAGTTACATCTACAAAATCCCTTTTTGCCATGTTATGTAATTTAATCATGGATGTCATGGACATAATACCAGGGAACATAGATCATGGGATTATGTGGGTCATTTTTTAAATGTTATCACTATAAATAAATTATACATATTAGTCACTCTGATAAAAAAAATTCCTATTCCTTGCCCAGTTGCAAAAACTAAGCCACTGTTTAAACCCAGAACATATTGATGGAAGAAGTGGTCATGTTGCTGGGGGTTTAGGTTGAACCCTCCAGCAATACAGCAAACATATACTGTAATGATTTCCACAGATCTTAGCCAAAGATACAACAACCTTTTTTTTCAGGTAGCTATACAGAGGGGACATGGGAACACCACGTATTTTTTAGGAAAATGGACCATGGAATCTGATTTGACATAAGGTCTGAAGCATCATCATCGTCCCCTGTTAGAGAGGAGGCATATGGGGGCCAAGTCATAAATTGAGTTCTGGCCTGTGTCTGGCTTCAGTGTATCCCATGGGTGGGTCTATGGACTAACCTAGTGGTTTTCTCAGTTCACACATGTGTATCTGAGATTAATATACTTGGAAAGTAGAATAACCTATACACTAAATTCTTGGCCTGCAGAATAAAAATTTATTTGAAATGGACCAAGCAGAAGGCTCTGAAAATGCACCCCAACCAAGGTAGGATAGTAATTCAAAAACAGCATCACATAGGATGGGGATTGTAGTGATTGTTTTCAATCTTAAGGCTCTCAGAGATGCGGGGGTGATGTCCCCATCATAGTGCTGCTTAACTTACCAGTATGACCCTACAAACAAAAAACAGATAAATCTTTGGGAATGATTATAGTTTGCCACACTATTATAAGCTAAACTAAGGAAGAGCAGCTTTCAAGCTGAATTCATGCTCTTTCCATTCAGCCCACAGCCACTGGCTGAACATAGCAGAATTATAACCTGGTCATTTTGTCCAATGATTTCTACCAGTGATCTTTCTCTACCAATGATCTTTGCTCCACAGCTCTGTGTTGGCTCTTCAAGACATTGTCAGATCAACACTGTAGTCTGAAGCTCTTCATATTCAATCCTGCTTCCTTCTCATCTCTCACAAGAGTTAACCTCAATAAATGTCTTTAACTACTGTCTAGCTTCTGATTCCTGAAGGACCTAACTGATGCAATAATAACTGCAATTAGTTAAAACATGTCAAATGTGTTTCAATTCATGAGTACATAATGTCACACAGAGTTATCTTTGGTCTCCTTTGAAGGATACCAATAAAGCAATTAAGTTTTAGAAATTATAAATATGTATTTGCATGGGAAAATAAGAGATTATTTTATTATTTTATCTTATCTGATGTTAAGTCTACATTAGTGCTGTCAAACAGTTTATGGGGCAGAGTCATTTCATTATATATATAAGCTTTCTATTTATGGAAATAGTCTAGCTACTAAATAAAAAATAGATGACAAATTAGGATGTGACCATTTTTAACACCAATTTAATTAAATGAATCTAAACTGATCATCAGTGTTTGCTAACACCCAAAGGGTACGGCGAGACTTCACATGCCTCCTGATGGAAATATATAACACCACCTAGGAAGGGTTCCTGCAGTAAAATCAAAACTGCATCTAAGTCTGTAGCTATAACTACTGATTTATACAATATCTAAGAGTGATAAAATATGTTACATGTCACCATGAATATAATCAGCAATGTCTATACCCTGGTATGCTACAGAACAAATGACCCAATGTATTTAAGAAATAAATTGCTGAGAGAGAGAGAGAGATTAAGAGAGAGAGAGAGAGAGAGAGAACACCTGTATGTTTAAGGGCAATTAAGACAACTACCAACCAATTTGAATTTAAATTTAAATTTAAATATATGGACCTTAAAATTATATCTAAATTGCTTCAAAATAATCTGGAAGGTTGAATAGAGGTATAAGAAAAACAACATTGGCCAAGAGTTTATAATCATTGAGGTTAGATGAAAAGTACAAGAGAGTTTATTATATTGTTCTTTGTTCTGTAGTACATATTTAAAACAACATCTTTTAAGAATTTAACAATTTTAAAAAGACAAAACCTATTTTTGGAGAAGATAATAAATTTTGTTGATTGAACAAGTGACTTTGCTGTTACTAAAAAGAAATTATTTATAATAACATAAATATTCATCCAGTGCACAGTAATCCCTTAGTACATGAATCTCTTAGTCACCTTATATTTTGTCAAATTAAAAACAGGGCCAATCAGCTGAATCTTCAGAGATGGGAAAAGTTACTTCTATCACATTCACAATAACTAGAAAGTCCAGTATCCTCAACTCTTTAAATTTCTATGACCTTGGTTCAGTAAAAACCATCTTGAAACATAGCCCCAAACACCCTTTAACTCTCAACCATCTCCTCCTCACCAACCTCTCTCCTCACTCTGCCACTCTGGCCATCTCTCATCCTGTTCCAAACCAGCTGAATGTTGCTGGACAAACACAGCACTAATTAGAGTGATACCTGCATATGTTCATAATTACCAACTTCAGTGTTAATTACTACCAGATTGTCTTTTTATATTTGTTTAGGAAACTAACCTATCACCCCTCCTTCACTGCCATTCCATCTGCTTCATTTTATACAGTCAGAGTACTCAGATTATAACATTTTCCTGCTTAGAAATTTCCAGTGATTTGTCATTCATATAAAATTCAAAGTGTCAGTTATGGTATTATTTGACCTTTGTCTGTATCTGCATCATCATCTTCTGCTATCATGCAGGTTTCTCCAGCTGTGCTACATTTAAATTCCCAGAGACCCTCAAAATATATTTGGATTGCTCTGCCCATACTCTGGTTAATTCATGTTTACTCTTCAGTTCTTAAAAGCGTACTCAGATACTTCTTTCCAATGTAGGACTCATAGCTTAGCACATTGACCCACCCAGGTAGGTGTGACTATCTGGGAATAAGATTTTCAACGTCAAAATCAGATTTCCTAGATTCGTATCCTGATTCTATCCATTACTAATTGTGTCATTATACAAATTTCTCAACCTGTCTTTAAATAGCACTATCTACGTATGTAAAATATATGTAGATAATATATAATTCCATTCTTACAACATTTTAAGTAAGTTTTTACATTTTGCATATGTTCTTACAATATGCAGAAAAATTACATAAAATGTTGTAAGAATGGAGTTATATAACATACTTAGAGCTTATAGAACCATGACAAGCATCTTACTAAACACTCAAAAAGTTTCAGTAAAATGAAAACATTTTTGATATATTAACAAGCTGACAAAAATATTGTGAAAGTCCTGATTGATATCTATAATCTTTTTTCCAAACAAGGTCATTGCACATTTTCCCGTTTTGTTAAAAATATTTTTATGCAAATTTCTGCATGAGAATAGTCAGTATAACAAACTAATAAAGAGAAATGACACTACAAAATAAAGGTACATATCAGATATGATTCTTAGTCCAGCATGGTTCTGCACTGAATAAGACTGACAGTTGTAATGTTATGAAAATCTCTAATGTCTGAATTCAGAAGTTGCCAGCACATGGTTCCAAACACATGGCAGAAATGTCCCCAGGCATTACATTCTCAAAGAAAATCTTCTAATCTAAATAATTTATCAGTTTGGAGACTGTATGGGAAGATTTTTTGAGCTATGCTTTTTCTGATGTTACTTGCTTATTTTTATATATATTCCTGTCCATTTCCATATCACCATTCCAGAAGACGAAGCATGTGTAATTAGTTTTGTTTTGCAATACACAGCCAAACACCATCTTCTTGGCCTTTGAACTATAAAATTTAACTAAATTATACCATTTATGCTGGAGGTGAGGATGTAGGTTGGAGAATGAGGTATCTGTATTATTTACCATAATATAGACTCAGTATATTGCTTTAAAAATTTATATGACAGCCTTCATATAAAACTTTTAGTTGTTTGAACATGGAATTTAACCTCATGGAAAGCCCATCTCCCCCTTATTCATTTGGTGAAATCCTATTGATTTCAAAGGACAACTTGATAAAACTCTACAAAGCTTTTCTTTTTTTTTTTTAATCTCCATAGCAAAGTTAATCACTTGTCCTATGTGCCTACCAGGAAATTCAGTCATATCCTTCCTAACACATAGTATGTTATTTTATGGTTATCTGATTGGAAAAATTGTTTTTTCATCACTAGAGTTTGAGAGTCTTAAAGAAAGTATGGCACATAAAAAATGTTCAGTGAAATTTATTGAAATAATGAGTGAATGTGTATGCTATTAATCTATTCACAATTTGTATAATGTAGGGAATTCAAAAAATTACAATTTACTACTCTTTTCTTCAATTGGCAGCTATGGCATTGTAATAATGTCTGCGTTTTAAGTAAAATGTCAGCTAAGTATTAAATGCTTATATAATCATATATATGTGATTGATTACATATAAACGATTTTATATATACATGATTATGGAGTGTGAACTTAAAAAGGGGGAAAACTCACTTTTTGTAAGAAGATGAGGATCAGGTAACAGAAATATACACAATTAATACATTGATAACATTAAGAAATGCAGAAAACTCCAAATTTTTGAAAATTATAGAATACACTTTGAAATAAGACACGGATCATATAAGAAACTACAAGGGAGAAGAAAAAATCTTGAACTTAATTATATTGAAAACATATGAAATGTATGGAGTATAGCTAAATAGTCCCTTAAAATAAAAATGTAGCTTTTGAAAGGGTTGTTGGAGCTCCTTTTGTTGTCAGTTACTCTCAAACAAGTTCCTGTTTTAAGCATCCTTCAGCAATACTTCCACTTGAATTTGGCAATATGTAACTACTTTTATTTAACTGTGCCTGGCTAAATTCAGATTTTATTGCTAAAAAGAAAAAGAATGATCAATGTTTAGGTAGACAATAAATTATCTCTGCCAAAGTTTCAACTTCAGAGACAGCAAAATATTGCCTAATAAAGAGTATACAATTACATGTTAATTAGGTAGATTTAATAATTCTACAATGTATATACACTTCAAAACATTATATATTGTTCATGGTAAATACGATTTTATTGGTCACTTAAAAATGTTTTTAAAAAGAATATTTAATCATAATGTACAATGTGGTTTAAATGTAATGATATTTAAGTAGTCATTCATGCAAACTGAATTTTTATTTAAATATAATTACAGTGAAAATATAATGGTTATATTCAGGAAATTGAAAGCAGTAAGGTGATGGGAGTAGTAGAAAGGGCGGGATAAGAAAGTCTAATTCTCATCTGGAAATATTAAGTTACTTGTCGACGTTACATACTGTCAAATTGTGAAATATTTAAAGAAATTTATTCTGAGCCAAATATGAGTGACCATGGCCCAAGACACAGCCCTCAGGAGGTCCTGAGAATACATGCCCAAGGTGGTTGGGGTACAGCTTGGTTTTATATATTTTAGGGAGGCATGAGGCATCAATCAAATATATTTAAGAAATACATTGGTTTGGTTCAGAAAGATGGGGCAACTCAAAGCCAGGGCGGGTTGGGGGTGGGGGGCGCGGGGGGAGGCTTCCAGACTATAGGTAAATTTAAACATTTTCTGGATGACAATTGAATTTATCTGAAGACCTGGGATTAGTAGAAAGGAATGTTCAGGTTAAGATAAAGGATTGTGGAGACTGAGTTTTATTGTGCAGAGGAATCTCTCAGATAGCAGACTTCAGAGAGAGAGAGAGCAGGTTGTAAAATGTTTTTTAACAGACCTAAAAGGGTACCTGACTCTTAGGTGATGATCTCCTGGATCTGGAAAGGAAGGAAGGAAAACAGAGTGGGAAGGGGATTCTCTATAGAAGGTGGATTTCTCCCACAAGAGACTTTGCAGGGGAATTTCAAGGTATGGCAAGGAAATATATTTTGGGGTTAAACATTTTTTCCTTGTCTCATAATGTTATGGCAGAGTCAGACTGAAAAATGTCACAATATCTAGGGTCAAATAAAACCCATCTGATGAGAATTTATGGTTTGCAGGGCATTACTCCCCAGTCCCCTTAGGTAGGAATTTGGGCAAGATAAAAAATCAGACCTTAGTCCTCGAATAGCGGGAAAAATTATGGATAGAGGAGCAAAACTGGTTGAGTAGAGAGAGAACTTTTTAAAAGACTTGTAACCTTATTTTATATGTAAATTATGTAAATGTAATCTTTTTTAAATAATAGAAATTAAATTAAGAATATGCTTAACTAGAAACTATGGATAATATTCAGAATGTACAGATCATTACTCCCTCTCTTCCAGTTCCTTAAAATAAAAGGTAATACAATTTCCCATCAATAACCAAAAAAATTTAAAAAAAGAAAAGAGATAAGAAGTTATGGGGAAAATGTAAAGAGAAAGTAATAACATTGCAACGAATTCCACCTTTATGAACAGTGATATCTGTGATGTATACACCTGGAAATTTACCATGTAAGGACACTAAGTGACAAAATATAGAGAGAGGACTTTTTCTTCTAACCATAAATTTGTGGCTAAAACTAGGCTTGCCCTCTCTTTAAAAACAACTGGAAAAACTGGAGAAAATACGTGGAAAAATCTGTTTGCAGAAATTAGTTAGCAGCCAGTACAGGATTGTGATCCCTGAAAGAAGTAAAACAATTGAAGTGAGCATTGCAATTGTCATGGATTTCTGCCTGAGGCACTGCCTGGACTATAGCTCAGAGTGAGAAACAAAACAGTATGAGGGCCTTAGTTAAGAATACAGAGCTTGGGCCGAGGGGGAGACTGAAGTAGCCATAGTTTACCAGATAAAGTAACAGAAAAAAGTGAAACATGCAGAGAAAGAGCTCCAGAAATCTGTGTCGTGCTACCCTTGATTCCCTGACTGAATGGTTTCCACATGTCTGGTGAAATTCACTGAGGCTGGTGTAGGGACCAGTGGAAAACTTCCTCTTAGCCCTCTGAAGGTTCACTGAAAATCAAATGATGCAAGACATATTAATAAGAGAAAAGCCATATAAATATATTAATGTGCATAGGAAAGAACCACATAGATATTATGGTACCACACAATGAGGTACAGGTGACTATGTTCCCTCCTTCTTAGGGCAAGTGGAGATGAGAAAGTGTGGATAATTTTAGGGAAATAGTAAATGATTTTTAGGGGAATTCAATGGGCTTGAAGACCCTACAATGGCCTGCAACAAAGTCTGTTGGGCCCACAGAGCAGACAATGGTTTGTGACAGGAGTCTGTTCTGGTGTTCTGACAAACTTCAATCTTTCTTCCTACAATATGAGTCCAGTTAATAAAAACTAAGGGAAGGGACTAGAGGTGTTGATTTCTTCCTTGGTGTTTCCAGCCTTTGGCAGTTAAGGAAACTTTGGAGAACAACTTCATCCTGTGCTTGGGAAAGACAAAGGATGGAGGGACAGGAGGAGAGGAAGGTTAGAAAGACCTTGAGGCTTCTTCAGTTCAGCATCTCAAAGCGCCATATGCGTGGGTATCAGTTGCTGAGCACCCACACTGGTTAAGAACTAACAGCAACTTATAAACTAACCAATTCTGACAACTTACACGACTCAAAAATGGTATTTTTAACCAGTAAGATTGATAAGAACTTCATTTAATAACATTGTTTGAAAATTCATAAAAAATACAAACAAAAGTGACACGAGTGAAATTTCAAATAATCTTATGTTTACTGTAAAAATTACAGAAGTTATAGAAAACTTATTAAGTAAAACTCTTGAGTAGTTTTCTTGAATTATTTCAAACATTTAAGGAACAAATAGCACCTTTTTTAAACATAAATTCCTTCAGGAAAAAATAAAAGAAAATATAATTTATTGATCAACATTATAAAGCCAGAATAACTTTGATAGCAAAAATCAACAAGGATATTATAAGAAAGGAAAATGCATACTAACCTTTCTCATGAACTTAATCAAAAATATGAAAGAAAAATATGAGAGAACTACATTCTAATTTTATAATATATAAAATGATTAATACGTCAAGTTCCAAATAAGGTGGATTTCAGAAATAAAAGTTTGTTGTAATAATTGAAATTCAGCAATGCAATTATCTTTATTTACAGAATAAAAATATTTCAAAAGGTTTAGAAAAAAATTAACAAAATTTAACTCCCATGCAAAATAAAGTACTGTTATCAATCAAAAAAGAATTAGGATTGAAGTAAAGCTTTTCCTAAATCATAAAAATTACCTTAAAATAGTGTAGAAAACATCATTCTTACTGGTCATTTATTAAAAGTGCTTCTCTTGAGATCAGGCAGAGACAAAGATGTCCACCATTGTCATGTCTAATTCATCATTGCATTGGAAAACCGCTTATGAAGACGTTGAGAAAAATAAATAAAAGTTATTAGGTTGGTGCAAAAATAATTGCAGTTTTTGTCATTAAAAGTAATGGCAAAAACCACAATTACATTTGCACCAACCTAGTATCTGTATTGCAATGGAAGAAAACTGGCATTATTTTTGCAAGCATCAAGATTTTGTACATGAGGAATATAAGAATTATATTATTGCTCAAAAATTTATTAAAACTACTAAAAGAGTACAAGAAGACTCCTGGAAGCCAACGTTGGCATACAATATTGTTGCAGCTTTTTTACTCCCATAGTTCAGCAGGCAGGAATGTTACAGCTCTTTTACTTCTGCTGCCCGCACCTCAGTGAGGTGGAGCTTAACAGTTCTCTCTCTCCCGCAGTTTGGCAAGTTCCAGGTTCCTGTCTTGTGACCAAGAGGAATAAGGTATGCGGACACAAGTGAGGGGTGAAGGCAGAGTAGCATTTATTGAGTGAAAGAAAAGCTCTTCATAGCAAGAGGGGAACTGAAAGTGGGTCGCCCTCTATGAGGCTATTTCAAGGATTTTTATGGGCTTAGAATGGGGGAATGTATGCTGATTGGTTTATGGGTGGGCTTAGAAAAGGCACCATTTGATTGGTTAAAAGGCATCGTTCAAAACAACCAATCAAGAGAGAATGGGTAAGATGGAGATGGAAGTTCTCACTCTGATCCGTGGATTTCATCCAGAACTGATAGCACAGTGTTCAGGCTTTGTACTGTCCTTGGCTTGAAGGTTGAGTTTCACTGGACCCATTCCTGTCTGATTAGGAATTTGTCTGTCTCCTGATGCTATCAATACTAATTTTATTTTTTATACTAGCAATTTTTAAAATGCTGTGACTTTTATCTTTGATTTTCATCTTTGAATAAGCCTTACTAAATATGTGCAAGATCTCTACACAGTAATCTACACAGCATTAGGAAAATAAAGAAAGAGGCAGGTATAATTTTTATGGATTAAAATACAGTATTGGAAAAACTCATTACTGTAAAGACAGCACTTGCTTTCCAATTGAATTACAGATTCTGTGCAACCCCAGTAAGAACTTACCAGGTTTTTAATAAAAATGATAAGCTGATTCTAAAATTATATATGGAAACAGAGAACAACATTGAATAATCCATACTATCAGATAGTAACTTATTGTATTAGTACAATGTATTAATTCATTTTTCACGCTGCTAATAAAGGCATACCCAGGACAGGGTAATTTATAAAGAAAAAGAGGTTTAATACACTCAGTTCCACATGTCTGGGGAGGCCTCACAATCATGGCAGAAGGCAAAAGGCATATCTTACCTGGAGACAGACAAGGGAAAATGAAAGCCAAGCAATAGGGAAAACCCTTTATAAACTCATCAGATCTCATGAGACTTACTCACTACCACAAGAATAGTATGGGGGAAACTGCCCCCATGATTCAATTATCTCCCACCAGGTCCCTCCCACAACACATGGGAATTATAGGAGCTACATTTCAAGATGAGATTTGAGTGGGGACACAGCCAAACCATATCATACAATAAATAAACCAGTGAGATATTAATGAAAAGTGAGACAAATGGCTCAATGTAACAGAATTGAGGTCCGCAAAAATCATTTGATTTTTGATAGGGCTGATACTATAGTGCAGTTGGGGAAAAGTTCATAATAAATCATACTGGATCAATTAAATATTCATTTAAAAATGTATCCAGACTCTCTCTTCCACATTTCATTTTGTTCAAACATCAATTCTTAATGAATTTCATATAAAGCTTTTAAAGGAAAATAAAATTATTCTTGTAATCTTAGTGCTCTTAGAGTACACAACAATTTTTTAAATAGGACATAAAAACCCCACTGTGCTTAAATTAATTATCCAATATTAAAAGAAACTATAGACCATTGTTAAATTTGAATTGAAACAAATGATTGGAATCACCTTCTTCTAGTTATCTGTTCATTGGTCTCCATCATTTTTTAAACTTGGGAGAAGAAATCATTAGGATACTGAAAATAAGTTTTAATTTTTTACAGATTTTTTGATGCGCACAACTGATATACAATAAATTGCACAGTACAGTACTATAAGTTTGACATATATAGTCATCTAAGATTATGAAAATAAACATCACTCCAAAAAGTTTCATTACTTCCCTTTGTAATTGTGTTCCTACATTCCCTCCCATTCCTTAGTCCCCCTGTCACCATGCAACCACTGATTTACTGATCTTTCTGTCACTATACATTAATTTGCCTTTTCTAAATTTTATATTAATTTAATTTATAAGTTAAAGCAATACGTTCACTTCTTTTACTCATCTTATTTTGCATGTACCAATGTTTTTGTGTGTGTATTAATTGTTCATGCATTGTAATTTTAATCACTATAATTATTTTTAGTGCATCAAGAGTTTATTTTTATTTATTGCTAAGTTTGGGCTTCAAAGTGCAAAAAGGCCAATGTTCAATCGAAGCCTTTGACTCCATTTAAGATGAGTTGTGTAACAACTTTAAATACTCTCCTCTGTCACACATACATATGAAATATTAGTAAAATATTTTTTCTTGCTACCAGCTAGATTTCCTATAATTTGCTGGCTCAATTATAAGTGCATGCTTTCATGTAGAATGATTATCTCATAGCTGAGAACAAAGATTTCAAAATCTTAATGGACTAAATTGAAAGGGGACTCTACATGGAGGCATTGTAACATATTGCTAAGTACACAGATTCTTGGTTGTGTATCACCCATCTCCCCTACACTTTTCCATTACTCAAGAGTGTGTGACCTTAAGAAACGTGCCCCATACCATGGGATACTATTCAGCTATAGGAAAGAACAAAATCATATCCTTTGGAGCAACAGGGATTCAGCTGAAAATAATTATCCTAAGCAAACTAACACAGAAACAGAAAACCAAATACCACATGTTCTAACTTATAAGTGGGAGCTAAGCATTGGATACACATGGTCACAAAAATAAGAACAATAAACACTGCAGAATACAATAATGGAGAAGGAGGGGAGAAAAGGTGGAAAACAAACTATCTATTGGGTACTATGCTCACCTATGTTATAAAACTGCACGTAAAGCCCCTGATTCTAAAATAAAAGGTTTTTTTAAAAATAAAAGTCATAACTCAGTAAACTTGGTTACCACCTGAAAAACAAAGAAAACAGCAGAAAGGAAATAATATGTATCAATGCATAAAACAATGAAATAGAACACAGAAAAACAATAGGGGAAAATCAATTATGCCAAAAGCTGCTTTGTTGAGATCAGTAACATTGATAAATCCCCAGCCACACTGATTGAGGAAAAAAAGAAAGAAGACACAATGTTCTAATATCAAGAATGAGACAGCTGACACCACTAAGTATCCACAGATATTAAAAAATATAATGAAGGAATACTATAAACAATAAAAAAGAATGACACATCAATACAATATGGATGAGTTTCAGAATAATTATGCTGAGTGAAAGAAGACAGACAGATAAGAGTGCATGCTGAATTATTTCATTTATGTAAATTTCTAGAAAATGCAAAGTAACTTATAGTGAGAGAAATCAAGGCAGTGGATGCCTAAGGATCTGGTGGGAGGAGTGAAGGGGAGGGATTTCAAAAAGGGATGTGAAAACTGAAGGGTGATGGATCTGTTATTACCTTGACTGTGGTGATATTTTCACAGGTATATACATATGCCAGAATGTATCATATTGTACAATTTAAGTATGTGCAATTTATCATATGTCAATTATACTTCAATAAAGCTGTAAAGACAGCAAGTTTTAAATGTTAAAAAAACAGAAAGAAAGAAATGCACCCCATATTGTACTTCCTTTCCTCATGTGTAACATAGGGCTGATAATAGTACGTAATTAACCAATGTTTGTAAAGATAAAGAGAGTCAATATCTGTAAGGCAGCTAGAACAGGGCCCGTTCTCCCACTATGCAAATGTTAGCTGTTGTTATTGGTGGTGGCTGTTGTGATGCTGTTGATGACATTTTTTCACAGGAAGCACATACTTCTGACTCACATCAATGTTGATGAAGCACAATTTTTTTTAGCTTTTGCAACAGAAGGAGATTTTAAAGCCCCTTTGAGACTATAGAGAAAAGAGTGTTTTTAGACAAGCATGTGTACTGGAGAAGAAAAAGGCGTCTGAGCAAAACTTCATTGAAATTTATGAATGATTCTGAATACAAGAGATAAGCCCTCCTTTCTTATTCATTTACATATGCACTCAAAAAATTTTTCTGTGCTCACTGACTGACAGATACTATTCTAGACATTGTGGATAAAGCAATTAACAAAACATTAAATTTGCCCTCATGGAGCTTACATACACCACTGGAGAGACCTGAGTGTCACAGAAGATGATAAATGTTAAGTGATATGAGAAAAAATAAAGCAGATTAGAGTGGACATGGTGGGCTAGTGATAGAGTGGGCTGCTATTTCAGAGTATCAGGCAACACTTAATTCAGGTTATCTTAAAGCAGAGACCTACATACACATGAGGAAAAGCGATATAGGTATCTGGGGAAGAGTATTTAAGGAAGAGAAAACAGCAAAGGTGGAGGCCCCACTCTGGGATCAAGTTCTGCGAACAGTGCGAATAGTGAGGAGACCAGTGCATAATGAAGGAGATGGAGAGTGGCAGCAGAGGCAGGAAAAGATAGAAAAGGAGAATGTGAAGGACATGGCACATTTTTGGCTTTTACCTTGAATCAGATAGGAAGCCATTAGAGTCTTCTAAGAGGAAAGGCATAATCCGATTTAGGTGGGTAAACAACTGTGGAGAATCAAAGGCAGAAGGGAAAGCATTTAGAAAAGTGTTGCAATAGTCCAAGTAACCTTCGCTGAAAGTTACTAATAAGCCAAAATGCAGATGCCTTTGATACTGTGAAATCATGGAAGAAGAATGACAGAGAAAAGAAGTTCCACAGCCAAGGAGAGGCTTGCAAAAGTAAATAACGTAAAGCAGGAAAACAGAATTCTGTTTTGCACAGAATTCTGCTTTGCATTTGATCTATTCTCTTCATGCTCTGTAATTGTTTCCTGCCAGGCTGCCTTCCTGCCATCCACACATCCCCTTTGAGTGTACTGGCATAAAGTGCAGGTGAATTAGGTCAAGACTTAGATTTTGCCTTCGAGGAATTCGTAGTACAGGAGGAGAGTGACATATTCATAGACAATCACAATATTGAACAGTAGGCACAAGAAAGAGTTATGGAGAAAGTGCTTCTTTGAGCTATTTATAGATCTTTTAGTACAATCTTAGCACAATCTCAGTAGCATTTTTGTAATTCCTTTAAAAGGACCGACTTCATGTCACAATGTTTGTCCTCTTTATCACTGCCCAAATATAAAATAAACACCTGGGTGATACAAGAAAAATTATACTAAACATACATTATTAAACATAAACTGCTCTAGCAAAACGTTACTAAACATATATTTTTAAATATTTTACTAAATAATCTACACTATTATATATTCTACTAAATGTTCTACTAAGCAGGTATTATGAAATATATGTTTAGTAGATTTTTCTAGAACTGCTTTGTAGATTCCTGTGTTTATTTAAGTAGTCAATTAGTTACTTAGTTTTACACATCATTTGTTCTGAGGTAGGTCATTTTCTCTAGATATTTTTCTAAGAAAATCTCATTTTCTTTCAATTTTGCCTGAAGCCCTAAGAGAGAAGAATTATGTCTTTATTTCATTTTGAATTAATTAAAAAATTATTATGTGTGTCTTTAATAACAAATAGCAATCATGGTGATTTTCCTTTCAATATTTCATCTAGAAAAGGGCATTTTTAATTATTTTTTATTTGTTTATACCAACCATTTCCCCTCCAAAATGACATATTCCTCCATGCTTATACAATCATTCTTCTATGCAAACTAACAGCTGCAGAGAATAATTTGTCTGTTTTTTTTTTTATTTTTCCCAGAAATTACTTTGAGCTTCTTGAAAGAAGAAAAAATAACTTGCAAGCGTTCAGTTGCCTGACTCAGTCATGGATTCACAATTTTGTTAAATTAAATGATTTAATTGTCAAATACCACAAATTTTTAATAAATTAATATTATTGGCCACCTTCCCCTTTTCCATTATTCATTATATTTCGGACTTGTCATTTTATTTGTAACAAATATTTGTTAGTTTACAAAATGGTTACATACACATACAGTAGCCTCACAGCAATGTATTAATATTTATTATATTCAGAAGATTACAGAAAAGCCATGACATTTTAGAGCACGTTACTCTCCTTAAATACAGTCATTTGCTTTGGGTTAAATAAATTTGCTTTGGGTTCTACACTGTGATAAATATTTTAAGTTTTCATTTATAAAATAATTCCTTGCCTTTTTTAAAATCATAGACTCTTTAGAGCACATTTTGGGTTATGAAGTTTTTTTTTTCATTGTGTATCCTTTAATATGGAGAAAATTTCTCTCCTAGGGAATGACATTAAACTATCTACATTTTTAAAAATTACATGAAAACGGATAAAAAGTTGTGAATAGAAAAATCCACAAATGGAAAAACACAAAAGTTTGTAAATATAGAAAAGTCATAATTAATAGTGAAAGAAATTAAAGATATAATTTACTTAAGAATGATTATTTAAAAACAGTAATACTGGCAAGGATATATTGAAACAGGAATCTGTGAACTACTGATATAATATAAATGTATACAACTCTTGTGTAAAACACTTTGGTCATATAACTCATAAATCTTACATATTCTTACACCTGATGATGTAGTAAGACTATGATGCATAAATTCTAAGAAAACTAAATTTTGGAAAATAGATTTTTGTATAAAAACATAAATTGTGCCATCATTTCATCAAAAAAAGAGAGAGAGAGAAACTAAATTATTAAAAATTAGGGAACATTGAAAAGCTCAGGAATTTTAAACTGGTACTCTGTAAGCATAATTCCTCCTAAATATGCTTGCACAATATTTTTAATAAAAATTCCCTTCCTTTCTATTTTCTATATTAGCTGCCTGGTAACTGAAGACATTTTAAATGTATGATGACTGAATCAACTTATATAAAATCCATAGCATTAAGTACTGTTTTAGCCTTTCATAATGACATTTACAAAATAGCTACAAGTAAGTATTTTAAATTTTGAATTATTTAGAATTATATACCCTCACTGTCAATAGGAATAAAAATCTCCCTGAAATAGGTTTAATAATAATACACCAATAGGTTTAGCAGGGGTTATGTTTTGGATGTAAAATTATAAATGATTTTTCTTTCTTCTTTGTGTTTTTTATATCTAAATACATGAAAACAAACTGAAAATGCCAGAGAGACAGTGGACATGTTTGAAATATAGGCCTGAAAAGCCACATTTAGTAGCTAGTGGAAGTTTCATCTAAATCTTCAGGCACATTTCCAGAGATGGCCTCTTTTCGTAGTGGTGTTAATTTCCTAAGAGAAAAAAGGCCCTTCCTCATTTTCTTTGTGCAGAAAGTATTAGAAAACTAATGCATGCATGCATCTGGAATATTATTTACCAGCTTTGAAATTGCTAGTATTCGTGTTGCATTTTTGAATATTCAACATTCATTAATGATCCTAATGAATCTATTTTGACTTATATATGCAACAATAATAGTATTACTTATTCACTTCTTTATGGAAGAAGAAAGAGAAGCTTCTATATTCCACAATGTCCCTCAAATTACTTGAAAATCAAGACTCTGGCAAAGCATTTGTTTTGTAATCCTAATAATAATTTCTCTCTTTTCTTGTTACTCACTCATGTTTAGCATTTCAACCTAAATTCAATGCAGAATCACAATTTTCTTTTCTAAGAAATATTTTATTCAATACTTTGTATTTTATTTATTTTAACGTCTGGAGAGATCATGTAGCGTTAATAGGGTGAATGCCTGATGACTGAGCCTTTGAAGTAGTTTAGGTCAAATGACCCTTTGTAGTAGCTTAAAGGAAGCCTCAGGAGATTGTGCTGAAGCTCAACTCCTCTCTGACAGAGTCCTCACCGAGGTTTTCTGCCAAAAATTATTCACTTCGTGGGTATTATTAACACATTTTTGCCTGAAAACCTTTGTATACCAAGATCTGTAGGTTATATGTGAAATTAAGTTTTTAAATAAAATTTCAGAAATGGAATATTCAAAAGGTACCGTTGTCAGAGCTGTGAGGTTTTGGTGCTGGCTTGGCTCTCGTTTCCTTAGAAAATCATTGACTATAAAATCCATTTCTCAGAATAGCAGGAAGTAAAAATAATTGTCAAATATTGGTTTATGCCTTATTTTTTAATCTCAGTCATTTCTTCAATTCTGATTGCCTGCCTTGCATAAGAATCTGAAGCTGATATAAGAACCCCAGCGGTACCCATTCCTTTACCCTGACATATTCTAGTGTTAATTTCTAGTTGCACACAGGAATTTACCACTCTGGCCTTAACTAGTCATGAGAATAAATGCAAGAGCCTGTAATCCCAGCACTTTGGGAGGCCAAAGTGGGCAGATCCCTTGAGCTCAGAACTTTGAGACCAGCCTGGGCAACACGGTGAAACCCCGTCTTACAAAAAATACAAAAATTAGCCGGTCATGGTGGCACATGCCTGTAGACTTAGCTACTTGGGATACTGAAGCAAGAAGATTACTGGAGCCCAGGAGGTCAAGACTGCAGTGAGCCAATATTGTGCCACCGCACTCCAGCCTGAGCCACAAAGCAAGACTCTGTCTCCAATTAAAAAATAATAAGGTGCAAAAATGATCATTTAAGTTCCTCTTTGCAGCATTATAAATATAATGAGCAGAGGGTCCCAGGGAGTTTTTGTGGCATTCTTCTTTATAATAGATACATAATATTATTGTTGCCTTCTTAATCTCAAATGTCATTCAATGTTACACATTGAATGGTGGTTCTATACAGGCACGGATCTGGAAAAAACGTGAAACAAACATACAAAACAAAACAAGAAACATGATATTGGTATTAAAATACCTAAGACAGGAATAATTTTTCGTGTAAAGTAAAATAGACAATGTTAAGAGAATTTTGGGAGAGTCATTGCCGCTTTATTCCCACATGGTCAGTCTGTAAGTCAAAATAAATAGTAAAGGTGAGTCTGGTTAGTTCTAACGCAAGAAACTTAAGAAAGGTCAAAAAGAGGTTAAAAAAAAGAATAGGCTGTTATAAATGTGTGCAGTCTCAAGAGGTATTCAGTAAAGATTGCATGAGTTGGGAGTGGAAGCAGTTGCAGAATTTACTAGTGTTCAATACTTAACACTTGAGAAATGAAGCGGAAAGTCACCTGGATATAAATACAGCAGAAAAAAAGTGGCGAAAAAGAAAATTATAGACCTAATGGTTAAGCACAGTTGTCATTTTAATCTGGTTCGCACAAGTAATTAATTTATTCATATTCCCAGACACATCTCTTATTAATTTGGGTTAGAAATAATTTTGAGATAGAATCAGTGGTAGAAATTATTTGATATATTTGGAATGCTAACAGTTGTGACAATCAGAGAATAATTTACTTCCTTTCTTTCATCAGTACATTTCTTAGTGATTCCTTAGACTTCAGATCCTGGAGCTTTCTTGACAGATGTTTTCCACATTTTTTTTTTACAGATGTAGAAACAGGAACACTGAGAAATTAACATACTTTTGGTTAATACATTAAAGAAGAGGAATAGTATCAAGTTTTCTTCCAAAGTCAGAGTTCTTTCCACTGCATTATGACTCTTGCTATTATACCATACAGGGAAGTTGGGGAAGAAACATAGAAAATATAAAAGCTTTAAGTCTGTTTTAGAAAATAAGCCTGCTATAATTCTCTGTGCTATATGATATCCACACTGGTAGCATACATCTAGTCATGATTTTCCACTGGCTTTCAAATACAATCTGAAAGCATTAGCGCACTATGACTTGGCCCTCGGTCTCCACAATGTGTCTTCACTGTTATATTTAATTCTACTTGCTCAATGTACATTGCCTCAAACTGGACTTGGCATGCTTCTGATCTTTACACTCCTGCAATTATGTAGTCACCTCTGTACCTTTGTTCTTTCCCCTCATCTAAATGCTACCTATTCATGTAGCATTACCAGATACCCTAGCCAGAAAGACTCCTACTGTTCTTTGAATTTCCATAAGAATTCTATCTATGGTGGTCTCTCTTACGATAGATCTCTTCTATTTTGCTCATCATGATGGGCGTCTGTATAGATACTATCTGCTCTGCTAGTCTGTATTAACATGTGATGATAGGACTGGTGTCTTTAACTAGTAACCTTCAATATTCAGTAAGTGTTACCTGGTGATCCCAGTTACCTGAAGATCCCAGTTACCTGAATAGGTGAGCTCTTTCCTGTTTGGTGTCACAAAGCAAATACGGGAAACATTAAGTGGGCACTGAGCAGCGTGGGCTTTATTTGATGGCCTGAAACAGAGAAGTCGGAGTGCAGCTCCCACATCTACTTCTCAGCTCCCAAGAACCAAGAAGCTATAGATATAGGGTATCTTTAATAAAATAGTTGGGTGTTAAAAGCAAGGGGGGCAATATTTATGCTTTTCTTGGGAAAATATGGAGATTTTTCTGGAATCAGGGAGTCACCTCTTTTCTGTCCTTTTTTTAGTCTCTCTCAGTCATTGTCATGGTGATAGTCTACTATCATGGTGCCAGGTGACATGTAATTTAGTATGGAAATTGGATTATAATGAAGTTAGATATTCTTCAGAGGTTGAGTAAGCTGCCACTGTGAATTTTGCCAGCGCTGACTGGTTTAGTCATAAGAAAGAACTTCTGACCACAGACATTGGTTTCCTAAAAATAAGTAGAGCTAAGGCTAAGTAGGAATTCAGCTATGTCATGTAGGCATTTTATTAGGCAACAAAAGCCAGGTGGGATGTAGCTAAGTCCCATAGGCACTGCAATAAGTAACATAAGAAGACAATTAAAAAATTGTTGAAGGAGTAAGAGATATTCTAGGAGTAAAATATTTTGCAATGTTATGTAGCCATCCACAATTTTAAATTATTTTGTAATGGGAAGACAATAAAACCAAGTTAAAGAAATTGCTTATTACAGCTGATCTAAAAAATATTTCAGGCATATTTATATATATGTATACTACATTTAAATAATTATTCATTAAAATTCTCTATTAAAAACACCCTATTTATAAAATATGTCTTACAATATAACATGAGAGCAAAATCATTAGGTCCATGGAGATTTATGGTAAAGTATACAGAACACTGAATTAAGAGTTAGAAGACCTGACTCACTCCTGTACAACTTACCATGTCAACTTGTGCAATAAATTACGCTTATAAATTTCAGTTTCTTTGTATGTTAAATGCAAAGAATGTAATCACCCAATGGGTTCTTCCTGCCAGCTGCACAGACAAAAATTAATTCACTGAGACAATGGCTTGAAGTAAAGAGTTTAATTGATGTGAGACCAGCCCACATGGGAGAACTGGACTTATCACTCAAATCAGTCTCCCCAAAGGCTCAGAGGCTATGGTTTTTCAAGGACTGTATGGTGGCAGGGGGATAGGGAATGGGGACTGTCGATTGGTTGGGGATGAAATCATAGGGATTTGGGAAATGGTCCTTGTATGCTGAATCCCCTTCTGGGTGGGGCCACAGGACTGATTGAATCATGAGTTGTGGGTTTAGAAATGCAGAAATTTGGCTGGGCAGGGTGGCTCACACCTATAATCTTAGCACTTTGGGAGGCTGAGGCCGGTGGATCATGAGGTTAGGAGTTCGAGACCAGCCTGGCCAACATGGTGAAACCCTGTCTCTACTAAGAATACAAAAATTAGCCAGGCGTGGTGGCATATGCCTGTAATCTCAGCTACTCAGGAAGCTGAGGCAGGAGAATTTCTTGAACCTGGGAGGTGGGGGTTGCAATGAGCGGAGATTGTGCCATTGCACTCCAGCCTGGGTGACAGAGGGAGACTCCGTCAAAAAAAAAAAAAAAAAAAAAAAACAGAAATGCAGACATTTGAAAAAAATCTCAAAAGACCAATGTTACTTTATACAATAGTGATGTTATCCACAGGAATAATTGGCAAAATTATAAAACTTGAGACCTCCAGAACAATGACTGGTTATCATTTAACCATGCCTACATCTAGCAGAATTCAGGCCCCTCTCATACTCCTATCCTTATGGCCTATCATTAGTTCTACAAAGGCCATTTAGTTTTGGGGAAAGGCTACCATCCTCTTTGCTTTAAGGTTAAACTATACACTAAATTTCTACCAAAGTTAGCTTGTCCTACGCCCAGGAATGACCAAGGACCAAGGACTGGTTGGAGGTTAGAAGCAAGATGGAAACAATTATGTCAGATTTCTCTTACTGTCATAAGTTTGCAAAGGTGATTTCAATAATATTACATATCTAAAAAATTGATTAATGATTTCATGAAAACACTATAGAGAGAACATATACTATATAAAGAACATTATAAATTAAAGTTTGTGTATTACTCTATGTAACATACAAATACCAATACTAATTTTAAATGAAGACATCTTCAAAAAACAGACTGACCTGTGAACAAATAATCATGCTACATTGTGGAAAAAATGCTACAATAGACATATATAAAACATGTATGCTAGGTGTATAGATTGCTTTCCTGTCTCATATCTCTTATCAACATTTATCAAGGAAGCTCTATTACTGTTTTAAAGAATTTCTTCCCAAGATTTCACTATATTATTTTCAGGAAAATACAAAATTTCAACATTATAGATCATTACTCTGGTGCTATTGAGTTTGAAATAAAAATAATGAAATGTTTTATTATTCTAACAATTTTAGTTAAGTGTTAATAATAATCTAATACCCTACCACTGATAGTAATAGAAAATTCATGAAAAAATGGGTCCATAGGTCCTACATTTCTAAAACTTTTCTGTTATTCAACAAAAATGTTTTTAGTTTTTCTTTCTTATTCTTATTGATAACTTAATATAGTATATAGTCTTGTATTGATATTTATTTTTACTCACATTTTAAAAATATTTTAATATTACTTGGTATCTGATTTTTGCTTTTCAAATGATGGTTTTTAGACTGGTGTTCAAGCTTTTTACTTTTAAAAGTGACTACATGCTTTTGATATCCTAAAGATTTGCTGGCATTTCTAGGTGTGAATTTATTTTTATTTTGTTGCTCAGAACTTGTCATGCTTCCTGAATCCAAGGACATTATTTCTTAACATTCACATCTTTTCCATCTCTTTATTTCTCTAGACTGCCTTATAAAATGGTTTTCAACATCTATCTTTCAGTGGATATAGTCTTCCTCTGGGTCTAATATATCATTTTATGTTTTTCTTTTCAATATTATAAAAAACATTTCTAGAATGTGTATACTGTTACTTCCCAATCTGCTTGTCCTTTTAAAGATTGTTTTTCTTTTCTTATAAATGGTTTAATTATTTAAATAATTTATATAATTATTATAAACATAATCGTTTTATATTCTACTCACATATACATTATTGAGGTCCAATTACCCCTACTATTTACTTTGTCTGATAAATAGACTTCAAGAAATGAATATTGATTATTTTTGTGTCTTATAATGTTTAGTTACAAGATCATGTTTGATTGGGATTATTTTCCTTTATTTCTCCCTATGAAAATCCCTTGTGTTTGGGTTGTAAGTGTATCTTTTTAGCATGATTTTGTATTTGATTCATCCAGAAGCCTAGCCTAAATCAAAATATTATGCTAATTTTGTGACTTGGGGTTCAGGAACAATGCAGTAGATCTAAACTTGATTTTTTTTTAAAAAAACTGTGTTCTTTAAAAGTAGTTTAGAAATTATCAATAATGCAAAATATACAGCTGTAGAGTATGATGATAGCAGTAATAATAGCCAAATAAATATGGCTTTAAAAAATTCAAACACTGGCATATTTAAATTAAACACTGTATTGGTCCATTTTCACACAGCTATAAAAATACTACCCAAGACTGAGTAATTCATAAATAGAAGAGGTTTAATTGACTCACAGCTCTGCATGGCTGGGGAGACCACAAAAAACTTACAATCATGGTGGAAGGTGTAAAGGAAACAGTCACATCTTACAAAGAAGCAGGCAAGAGAGCATGTGATAGAAAGCGAAGGGGGAAGAGCTCCTATAAAACCATCAGATCTCATGAAAACTCACTCACTTTCATGAGAACATGATAGGGGAAACTGCCCCTATGATCCTATCACCTCCCATCAGGTCTCTCCTTGAACAATTGGAGATTACAATTCAAGAGGGGATTTGGGTGGGGACACAAAGTCTAACCATATCTGACACGAAGCCCCCACTAACAAGATGTGTATATGTGCATGTGTGGGGTTTTATTCTGTGATAAATGCATGTGCACAATGGGATTTGCCAAATTTGAGAGGCTAGAGAAAATTAATAATTCTATAATAGTGTGTGTATATGACAAGGTAGGACTTTGAATTATACAAATAGCATCCCAGAGATATCTTTAAGGCATATGGAGCTGTCTGGAAAAGTGACATGCAAATAGTAGTTGCTTAATACATGCTTGAACTTTTTAGCTTAAAAAAAGTGTAATTATAATTATGTTTTTAATAATAAGGCTTAGGGCAAAAGAAATACATACAAGGGAAGAAGTTAGGCTACAACAGTAATTATCCAGTCAAAAACTCATTAAGATGGTGGTAGTGGAAATAAATATTGATTTTTAGACTCTAGAGATATTGCAGAGGTAATACTAAGAGAACAGTATGAAAATTTGGATCTGAGACTGAAGAAAAAAAGTTTAAAATATTATTATTATTTTTATAGTTTCCCAATTTATAACATGCTTGGAAATAAGAGATATTTTAGAGGAGAAAATTAGTGCTTGATTGGGACTTTATGAGTTTGAAATTCCTCCAGGAACTTTACATACATGGGTACTATAGCTCATTACAAACGTTTATCAGGGAATGTTCACCATACAAGCAAAAGTTAAATTTCTATGACTGAATGAGATTTCTAGGATAGAATGTGAGTGGGAAATGAAAATATTAAAGATGGAGTCTTGGTGATTGCATGCTTATTTACACAACTTGAAAAAGAGTAATCAACTAAAAAGAAACTGTCAAAAATGAGGAATTAGGAAAGAGTTATAATCTTAAACACAGAGCAGAAGAATTTTATGGTGAATTACTTAAATAATCAGTGCTAAAGAGGAGAATTTTAAAAAGCCATTTGATTCAACAGGTAAAAAGATGTTGCTGATATTAACTGAAACATTTTCTGAAGTGGGGTGGATGCTTACTTACTTAAATAAGTTGAAGCACTGGGATCTCCTTAATTTCCACATATCAGAAGCTGTATTGCTGCAAACCCTTGTGGAGCAGTTGACACGGCTTGGAATTGTATTTATACAGCACTTTGCATAAGATTGAGAAAACATTAATATCCTTATTAGATGATGGTGAGGGGGTTGTGGACTGCAAGATATTATTGAGAATGTGGTAAAGCAACTCTCCCCAATTGGAAGTTGTGGAAATGGAGGTAGTCTGTAATGCCAGAAATTATGGTAAAGCAAAAAGAAGAGTTAATGAGGACCTATGTTAAGAAGGAACAAAGTAAAATTTACTTTCAGACTAAAAGGAAGGAGGCAGAACTTTAGGCTAAAATGTCTAAAACCTACAATTAATCAGGTTCACTTCATAAAATGTGAAAACCAACTACTGGTAGCCATTTTAAATTCCTTATATGTTTTGGAGAATTATTTAACATAATAAAGAAACATCCAAAATAAAACAACAAAATATATCTAAAATAAATTTTCCTTTCAGTATGTTCTATACACACACATACACACACACACACACACATATACACACACACACTTCTTTGTGGTAGGGATAAATGGCCACAGTACCTAAATATGTAGATGAAGGTCAGTGATGGTCTATTGGTCATCTCAAATGTGGAGTGCTTGATCTCTTTTGCACTTGATGTGGCTCTCACTATGCATTTGATCTGCCACAACCTTTCATAAAGTGAGATGTAGACTTCCTGAATAGAGAGCTCACCTTGCAGTGCTAAGAAAGTGAAGGCACAGCAGGCAACCCACATTGACAGCTGTGTCATTGAGCCATAAAAACTCAGGGTTTTTATACTTAATGAATCCTAATATTTTGGTGCTGGATATGATTGGTGTACATTTGCCTTAGCTACTACCACCAATACAATTTCAGTTATATATATGTAAATTAGCTTAAAATGTGTTGATCAGTTTCAGATGAAGTAGACTTTATTGGAGGCAAGTGGCTCTTAGTGGTGTGCTGGGACATAATCTGTACACACTATATTACCACCACATAATCTATACAAAAAACACCACAGACGCATAAACTAACATGTCAAACAGAGAAATGTTAATGTTGAAATTAAAGGAGAGAGAGGAAATAATCAGGGGAACAAATTTTCAGAATAATAGGGTTTGAAACAAAATTTAATGCATAGATCAATAACTGTTTTAGAGAAGAGCGAGAATAGTCCATTTCTTAAGAGTTAAAAAAAATAGAATTGTATAAGAGTTAAATTGGACCAGATTATGTAAACCGAAGAGATGTTATGTATAATAGTTTGTACTTCTCTGACTACACAGAGAAAAATGTCATCAGCTAATGAAAAGGGGTCAGATGAGTAGAAAGCAGTACATACTGAAAACGTGGAAAAGATGTGGCATAAGAGAAGAATCAGACAAGCAGCAAGTAAAATAATGGTCCAATGAGGTAAGAGGCTATGAATCTGTATTGGTGCCAGTAGGCATAGTAATGAGATTTTTTCCAATAAAACTTAGTATTATAAGATTAAAAATTAAGCTAAATAGTCATAAGAGGCTAAAGTTCAAGATCTTTATGTGCAGCTGGAATTATTTTAAGTGAACTAAACAACAATTTCACCTGATAAACTGTGTCCAGGGTTAATGCAATTTTCAGCAGTTTCATGAAACAGTAATTATTTTTCAAATGTGCAATGGTGTTTTCATGGAGACTTCCAAACCATGGCCTGCACTATACACAGGAGAAAGAATAATCAAGGAGTAGATTTATTAAGTCTAGTGATATTATCTTTAAAAATGTAAACATATATGCTTATCAATTTGTTAGATACTTTTTAAAATGCATCATTTAATTCTAAATCTGCATGGTAAAATTTATACATGATTTTCAGAAACACTTAAGATTAATTCTGTAGCATCCTATGACTTAATAATATAATATGAAATAGAATGATAAACTGTTTTAGGAGTAGAAGAACATCTGATTATAACATTGTGTCACTATTAGTTTTATACTAAGACTTCGGTGAGGAAGAAAAATGGAACTCTTATACACTATAGAAAGCAGCAGTGTGGTTCATATTTTCGTAGTGTCATTTAAGAATGTGCTAAAAATGCTTTAGAGTAAAATTGCCCCATAAGTTAATGTGGAGAGGTAAAATATTAATAGATGTTTCAAATAGATTTATCAATGTACACAAGAGATAATTTTTACAAAGCATTTCTTGGGAAATTAAGGGAAAAACCCCATAATTTAAAACAAGTTCGTAATGCTTTCTGGGTTATTTTCACATTTTTACTAGTTTGTAATTCCCTAACATTTGACACAATTTATGCTTATACAATCCAATTTGACTCAACTCATTGAAAACAATGTGGTATACACAGGAACCATGAAATGGTTGTATAACTGATACAAGTGCTAAACTGGAAATAGATAAGTGAAAGAGTCTGTCCATAAATAAAAATTAAAGTCCCAAGCTGGATTAGCCCTAGATCAAATATTCACAAGTTGTATTCCTGCATGTATTAAACAAAATTTAGTTCCTGATGCATTTAGAGGTTAGCCTAGGAATGCAAGGAGCTGAGTTCAACACTGTGAAATCTCACAACTTATATGATATTTCAAACATTTTCAAAACCAATTCCCATTTTTGGTCTTAAAACAACAATAATTTATTATTTATCATAGTTTTTGTGTTGGATAATCTCAGTTGGACCGTGTAGCTGGTCTGGTTTGGAGTCATTCATGCATCTATAGTCAGACGGTAGCTGGGACTGGAAGTTCTTTTCTTTTCTTTTTTTTTAAAGAAACTCTTAGTGATCTCAGAATAGAGAAAAATGTCCCTGGAATATTTAGAGGAAATGTTTCTTATCTTTAAGAAATTCTAGCAAATGTCATGTTAAATGATCAAACAAAAATACTCTATCAGTTAAAAATTGCTTAGCTAATGCTTAGGTAATGAATTGCAGCAAGGAAATAATGGAAATATCAGAAAGGAATATAAAGATTTATTTCAGAGGATGTAGTTATCTATCTGAAAAATTAAGAGAACCAATTGAGAAAAAACACAAGCTATTTAGAAATAAGAATAGCTATTAACGTGAGTAGCAATATATTCAACTTACACACGCATGCCTACGTGCACACACACACACACACGCACTGAATATCCTATTATAATTATTAAATGACATATAAAATGAGGTTCCCACCTTGTGACAGAAACAGATTATAAAATATCTAAAAATAATCCTGGCATAAAAATGTATACAACTTATTTCAAAATGATAAAAGTGTTCTAATGAGCAAAACAAACAAACAAAAAACAAACCAAAAAAAAAATCCCACACCAAATTCTGATTGAGAAAATTCCAAAGTTTCAATATTAAAGATGTTGAGTCTAAACAAAATAATCTTAAATTTCAGTGGAATTTTAATATAAACTCAAATTATAATTTTTATGAATTTTGAATTCAGTGTTTCAAGTTTACCTGGAAAAATGTTGTGAAATAACAATTTTATTTTGCAAAAGAAGAAAAGGGATCTTTCTCTACAATATATCAACACATACAATGAAATTATAATTGTTTCAAAAATATAGTCTTGGTGCAGGTAGAGAAACAGAAGTGACCAGAAAAAAAATCTGGGCAAATTGAAGTTAAAAAAGTCTATAATAATATTAGAGGAAAATATAGATTTTTTTTGTAATCATGGGGTAGTGAAGCACTTTTAAATAACCAACAAAACTCAGAAGCCAAAATATAAAATTTGACAAATAACTATATAAAATTGACACAGGTTTGATGTGGTGGCTCATGCCTGTAATTCCAACACTTTGGGAGGTTGTGGCAGGAGGACATCCTGAGCACAGGAGTTCAAGACTGCAGTGAGCTATGATAATGCCATTTCTCTCTAGTCTGGGCAATATAGCGATACCCTGTCTCCAATAATAATAATAATAAACAATACATTTATATAAAAGAGTCATAATACACATTTAAAGTAAGTAAAATATTGGGAGAAAATATTTTCACAGATAATAAAAATGTAAGGCTGGGTGTGGTGGCTCATGGCTGTAATCCCAGAACTTTAGGAGGTCAGGGTGGGCAAATTACTTCAGCCCAGGAATTTGAGATCAGCCTGGGTATCATGGCAAAACCACATCTCTACCAAAAATACAAAAATTAGCCAAGTACGGTAGCACACACCTGTAGTCCCAGCTACTTGGGAGGCTGAGGCTGGAGGATCAATAGAGTCCAGGAGGTCAAGGCTTCAGTGAGCCTTGATCACACCACTGTACTCCAGTCTGTGTGACAGAATAAGACTGTGTCAAAAAAAAAAAAAAGAAAGAAAAAAGAAAAGAAAAAGAAAGAAAGAAAAATTAAAATGTAAAATGTAAAAAAATATTTTCAAGAAATATAAAATTGAAAATTACCCAACAGATAAATAAGCATGGCCAATGATTATAAATTACTGAATAAATAGATATAAATAAATATATTAAAAGTTGCCTAATTCCATAATTTATCAAGTTGCCTAAGAGACGAATAAAATAATACTATATATACTACTGGTATCCGCTATGTTTGTTCAGTATTTCTGGGTAGCAATTTGGAAAGCCTAACAAAATTTAAAGTGTGTATGCTCTTGTAGCTAGCAATTCTATTTCTAGATTTTTTTTTTACAAAAGAAATACAAAGTGCACATCTGTTCTTTTATGAACATTTAGGTTGTGTCTACATTTTAGCTATTATGTACAAAGTTGTGAAACATTCTTATACTAATCTTTTTGTAGACATAAATGTTCATTTCTGAGTAATGATATAATATCATTGCTGGATCAAAGATAGGGATATATTTTAAATTTGTAAGAAACTGCTAAATGATTTTTACATAGTGGTTTTACTATTTTACATTACCAGAGTGATGTATGAGAGGTCCACTTGCTTTGCATTCTCTTCAACATGCAGTATTATTAATATATTTAACTTCAATCATTGTAGTGGGTATGCAATAGTAAGTCATCTTTGTTTTAACTTGCATTTTCTTGTTGACTAGTGATTTTCAACATCTTTTCATGTACTTTTTTGCCATTTATGTATCCTGTTTCATAAAGTTTCTGCTTAAGACTATTGCCGATTTTTGTTGAATTGTTATTTTATTATTGTTTTGTAGAAATAATTTACATGCGCTTTATCCAAGTTATTTTGATATACATATTGTAAATACCTCTCAGCTTTTTGCTTTTCTCATTTTCATAAAAGCCTTTGTTTTCCCTTGCTTTATAGACAAATAAAAATTGTCTGTGTTTTAGGTGTACAAACTATGTTTTGATGTATTTATACATTGTGAAATGTTTACTACAATCAAGCTAATTAACATTTATCACCTCACATAGTTATAATGTTTTGTGTTTATAGTGAGAACACTTCACATCTAATCTCTTAACAATTTCCAGCATACAATACAGTATTATTAATGGTAGTCACCATGCTGTACATTAGATCTCCAGACTTACTCATCTTATAACTGAACAACTGTGCCCTTGGACCCAAATCTCCCCATTTCCACCACATAAGAAGTTTTAATTTTAACAAAATATATGTTTTTAATAGTAAATATTTGGAAAACTCTAATGGTCCATTAATATGGCAATGTGTAGATAAACAGTGTTACATCCATTGGTATGGAAAATATGCAGCAATTTAAAATGATAAGGTAGGTTTTAAGTATTAACATGGAAAAGTTTTCAAGATACAGGATAAGTAAAAAATAATCCAATTGATGGACGACATATAGTCTAATTCTCTTAATGTGAAAATCTATATTTCTTTATGTGTACACACACTTACAAAAATGTAAATACATAAGAAACGGCATCCCAGTGCATACATTAAATTATTAACAGTGGTTATTTGTAAGAAAATAAGTAAGTTGTAAGTGATCATCTACAGCGTAATTTACTTGGGATGTTTCTGTTATTGCCTAAAAATGCCCAGAGAACATTTTTTACTTTATTTTATTTATTTTATTTTAAATGGGGTCTGTCTGTCACCCAGACTGGAGTGCACTGGCACAATCATGGCTCACTGCAGCCTCCACCTCAAGGCTCAATCAAGCCTCCTGCCTAAGCCTCCTGAGTAGCTAGAACTACAGGCACACACCACCACACCTGGTTAGTTTTCCTATTGTTTTTTTTTGTGTGTGTGTGAAGACAGGGGTCTTACTATGTTGCTTAGGCTTGCTCAAACTCCTGGGCTCAAATGATTCTCCTGCATTGGCCTCCCAATGTGCTGATTACAGGCATGAGCCACCATGCCTGACCTTAGGGAATATTTTCCATAGTGTATTTTTAAATAGTGAGGGATGAAAATTATTGGAATTATTATGATAGCTTAATATAAATCCAATGACAAATATAAATATATGATGATAATAGTTCAAATATTTGTTATTTAAATAGATTTAATACATGGTTATAGATGAAAAACTTCAGGAATAAAACTTAAGCACAGAGGTAGAAATAAGCAAGCCATTTTGAGAAACAGAAAATTATTTTGATTGCAAAACAGGCAGTGAAACTTAGAAAGTAGTTTACAGTCACATGTTTCTAACATAAGATTTTTTAAAAATTTAATATAGTTTGAGTATTAGATAATACATGTTTTAGACAAAACCATATGTCACTCTGAGCTATGTACCATAAAGATGAATCTGACATTAGAATGCCCAATAGGTTGAAACAAACAAAAAGTGAAATAGCATGGGAAATTTTCAGCATTTATAGTCTATATAAGAAATCAAACTATGGTAGGACCAGTGAAAATAAAAAAAGCAGATTTGGTTAACTGGGGGAATAGTGATTCTATCTGCAATGATGAACAAGAAAAATAGGTTTTCAAAAGACATCAGTAATTTATAAAATATGTTATACTCATACATATGGTATCTGATAGATACATTTTCCCAAAACTGCCAAATTCTGTTTAAAATTCTTCCTCTTTCCATATCATAGTGGGCAGTGGATGGTCACCCTGTTGATCAAAATAAAAATCACTGGAATCATACTAGATGCTTTTTCACCACTAATTCCACATCCAATCAACAAAAAGTTCTGTAAATTTTATATTCTAACTATGTCTCAAATCTGCCTGCTATTCTCTATGATCACTGCAACTAACTAAAATTATGTGTTCACCACTTTTTGCCTAGGCAACTCTAACACCTTCCCTAATGAATCCATTATCAACATTCTTACCTTAACTTTAATCTGCTTCCCACATGGCTGCTAAAATGTTCTCTCTAAAATACAAAACTGACCAAGTCACACTGCAAGTTACATATTTCGAATATTGGGAGGATTGGGAATATATATATATCAGACCATGTCACTCTGCACTCAAGTTACATAATCCCAATGCATATATAGGGTTCTGTGATCAACCTATATATGTATGTGTGTGTGTTTGTATATACATATATTCAAAGTATACTGGGAGCATTGGAGTGTAGGTGTGTGTGGGTGTGTGTGGGTGTGTATATATATATACACACACATACACATATACACACACATACACATACACACACATACACATACATATATAGGTTGAATAATGTTCAGTCAACTTACAACACTCATTTTGATGGACTCTTCACCTTGGATTTCGCATTTCTCAGCATATTTTCTCTGCAATAAAGTCATTATGAAATATTGACAATTCCTCACAGGAGCCTTGCCCTCATTCCTCTTTCTGTTAGCTTGTGATCTTCCGACTGCTTGGAATGCATATCTTGTGACTATGCGCAAATTTTTTTCTGAGGATACAAGTTAGGTATGATGGCAAGAGTCACCTCTTCCAAGAAGGCTTCTAATACTGCTCACACTGAGCATTTTTCTTTCTTTCTTTTTTTTGAGACGGAGTCTCACTGTGTCGCCCAGTCTGGAGTGCAGTGGTGCGATCTCGGCTCACTACATGTCTGAGCATTTTTCACAAAGGATTATGCATGTTTTACAAATCTATGCTGTACTTGAATAATCAACTCCTTTGAAGACAGAAACTGAACTTTTTCCTGGCTGGATTACTATGTTTTGGCATACAAACAGTCATTTTAAATGATTGATAAATAATTTTAATTACATGTATAATTCATAGAAGGATTTCTCCATTATATTTTGGAGGGGATACAAATCTTATCCTCTAGAGTTATTACTAGAAATAAACATTTAAGTATGAAGATGATCTTATGTTGCAATTTCACACCTCTAGAAATACTAGCACCTTTGCTGTTCTCCAAGCATACTGAGTGTGCCCCACTGGTTAATACTTCTATTTGGAATGTTTTTCCTCACATTGCCTCCTAGCTACTTCCCCTACTCTCTGAAAATTTGACATAAATGTCACCTTTTTAATGAGGCCCACCATCATTCCTCTTGTTCTTTCTAAACTTGCTCAACATTTTTATTTTTGTTTTCCACAGCATCTATCACCATCTAACACACTATAATTTATTTTTGTTAGTTTTGTTACTGTTTAGATCTTCTTTTCTCACTAGAAAGTAAGCTCCATGAGTGCTAGTAATTGTTTATCTAAATTTCTGGAATGTACTTTACATACAGTAGATGCTCAATAAATATTTACTGATTGAAGAGATGGAATCACAGGAAAAACCTATCCAAAGTGTTTTTCCTCAGCTCTCACTGAACAATAATCACAGCAGGATTCTGTGATAAAATATGTGAGGCTGTTTTTCCCCATACACCAAGCAAGAAATCAACTCTGCAGCACATATTAGCTAGGCGTCCTCCAATTCAATTCTGACACTATCTACCTGGAGATAGCATCAAATCCCAGGGTTGAGGTCTTAGTCCCACAAGACTGCCCCCTCTTCAGACACAGTAGCATGTCTGGGCCTCTGGAACTTCTGACCAACTGGCTTCACATTGGGGTAACCCAGACTTTGTATTTATGTTCAATTAATTTGCTAGAGTGGCTCACAAAACTCAGAGAAATACATTTACTGGTTAATTATAAAGGATATTTATAGCCTTTATATTCCTTGCACTTTCAATTCATCTGTTTCTTTCAGGCACATCTTTATAGAAAATATTTTCTTGACTATATTTAAATCTTTTCTTTCTACCCTACATTCTACTTAAAAACCTGCAACCACAACTTTGAAAGTGAAGGTTGATTACAACCATCCTCACATAGGATTAATCAAATGTGATTAAAAGTATTAGATAGCCTAATGCAAAATATGTATTAAAGAACCAGATCATTATTGCCATAAATATTAGAAATTTTAAGAGATAATGAATAAATATTCTGTACTGTGCTGAAAATAAGCTTGTAAGTTTTTGTAAGAGAAGCTGGAATACGTAAAAAGCCCACAGAGATTTTAGAAAATGGTAACCGTCTTGCTAACCATTCAAGTCTTCAAAAGAGTTAATTTGAAGTCAGTTCAAAGAGGAATAGGCATTAACTCAGAGAAAATATTCCACTGACGGTTAGCAAAGCAGTCATATTCACTACAACTTAACATTCTCATTTTTGTGATTGTAGAAATCACATGTAATGACTCTCATTCAAATTTAGCATAAAACACTAGTTTCAAACTACTACTTTCTATTCATCTCTGTCACTTTACTTTTCATTTTGAAAGCCAGGTAGACATAAATTTAATTTACCAGCTGGTGGGGAAATGTTTGTAAATCATCAGAAACTGCCTAATCATAACTCAATATACCTGTATCTCAAAAGTAATAAAACTAGTACATGATATAAACATTATATCACAGAACTAAATTAAAGCAACTATGTTTTAAAGTATGAGATTCTTCACATACCCTTTCTTTTTACCATTGATTTGAGGGATTTGTTTCCTTGGAAAAGTGAAAAGATTTTGGAACTTTTCAAAATTATTTTATGATATATTTATAGTATGTCAGTAATAAATCCTAATTTGCATTAATTTAAGTAGTGATAGGCTTTAAAACTAAAATCAGCATTAGAAAAGTAATAGTTCTGTTCATGTTGGTCAACTTTGAGAAAGAATGCCACACAAAACACAACTTGGCCTTGGTGGTGGAAGTTGGGGGAACAGATCATTGCTTTCTTAAAGGTAAGTACCCTATTTATCCTATATTATTAAACAGTGGATTGAGTTAATGCAATTAATTGCTTTGGCACTTAAATATCCGAGGTTAATAAGCTAAACTTTATCTCAGATTTGGAGCTTCAAAGACAACTTTCAAATAATGATCATGTGAGTGACCTTGGTTACCATTCCAATCTTTCAAAAGGGCTGGCTGAAATCCTACTTCAGAGAGTACAGTGAAACAGTTTATGAAAAAATAAATGCTGAGTATTTTTAATTCTCTCCTCCTAGTTTAATCTACCAGTTAAAAGAGTCTGTTTCTGAAAACTGGTTATCACTTGGAGTCAGACTAATATAGGTTCATATTCTTGTTCTTGAAATGTACTAGCTCTTTCGTCTTGAGCAAGTCACTTTGACTCTGAGTTTATTAAGCAGAGATTCGAGAAAGACAACAATATCTAACGTTTAGGCATATTTTGAGACTTAATGGGATACTATTTACAAATGCTTGGTATAGTCTGGGTTCCAGTAAATAAGTACATATTAGCTATTATTTGATTATGAAGACTGTAACAGAGACTCCTGTTCCTTTCCTCACTACTACCACCAAAGAGATAGCATTAAGACCCAGAATGTCACTAAAAACAAGAAAAGGACTGTTCAAACTCAAGTCTTTTGAAAAAGCTTTATTGAAAAACTTTAAGAAAAAATTAAACAATGTGAGTTTGATTCCATTTTCACATTAGGTTCACTCTAGGGAGAGTCACTGGTACAGCTCTTTAACCTTCCTTGGTTATGTTCCTCATGCTATTTTGCCAAGGTACTGTCACAGTCCTTTTATAATGTATTTCTTGATTTCAATGCATGGGTATAATTATCACTGTTTTGAAGATGGCTATATCACACCATGGGTCCTCAAAGTGTTTTAATTAGTACACATCCTTTAGATTGTCTGTGGTTGTTGAGATTTTTTTCACTGCAAATATCCAACAATAAACCTCGCTTTTTCTGGAATAACTACTATAGCACAGCAGATGTTTGACATTATCATATAGCATATTAACATCTGTCTTTTACCCTTTCCCCTTTTAAAAAATAGGTTTCTCTCTTTAATTTTCACCTGCAATGGGTAAAGATGATTCTCTAAAAACTTTTCCAGGGATAGTGTTTTTTTTTTTTTCTGTGCACTATATCTTATAGTACAGTCAGCTATCCATAAATTTATTTCTTCCACGAGATTCTAATTTCCTGTGTGTGGGGACTAAATTAATCATCTTTGATTTCCCTGAAAACAACTGGAAATTGTCCAAAATGTTGAAATCTGGGTGAAATTGTATTTGTATACTAGTCATAATAGCTCTTGTGTCATCATTGGTTTGGAGACTTAGTGAGACAAATGCCAATGACTTCACTTGCCGTAGAAATAATCTCATTTTAAACCCTGTTACATCCATTCATTTCACCTCTGTTAAGGTACTTGAACAGAAAATGCCACTAGCCATAAAGAGGATTGAATGGGTATTAGTCTATCAGCACTTGGGTGTCCTGTTCTGTAGCTGACGTGATTGAAGGAGTGACTTCACTGTGGGAGACTCTTGAGATTTGGGGCAGCAAAATGGGTATTGCGAATAGTTTTTGTTTTCTTTCTTAAACCCATTCATGTCTTCTAGTAACTCCAGCAAACTTGTATATATTCACTTTCTTACTCCATCTCAGCACATATGCGTCATTTAAGTAAAAGTTCAGTTTTAGCTCAGTTGTTTAGAGTTTCACCTAGGCCAGACTCAACTAGATTATCATGTTCCCCTGATTATCATGAATAATTCTGGGATGGACAAATGGCCTAAGCAGACGAAATGAAAAGCCATGCAGTATTTTCTTTTAATGTTAAGACAGGGTCAGTGACATTTCCAGCTGGTGTTGAATCTAAGAGAAAGTGAAGTCTAAGTTTGCTATGAACATCTTCCTTCCTCCAGGGAAAAGATGGCTCGAGATTAAAACCAATTGAAGGAATGTGAACACAAGAAGTATGGAGAGGAAATAGAAGAACACAGAATTTGCCCCACTGACATTTTTGAAGCCCTTGAATCAAGCAATGACTAAAGTTAGAACTTGCAAAATTAAATAATTTAAACTTAAAACTGTTAGGACATTAAATTATTTGAATCTTGAGAGAAATGTGACTATGTGGCCTGAGTAATGTAGCATGCAGCTGTGGCTTCTGCTTCTCTAATTATAGATGAATTCCCTTCCTTGTTCTTGTACTGTAAATGAATAGGAAAGACTGAAAAGATGCCAGAGATAAGACCTCCCTCAAGTCCATTACCCCTCCTTATGGATTGTTAAAGCAATCTTTCTTAAAATGCAGCAACCTATAACCAATCAAATTGCTGTAACATATGTAGCATCTTCACATGGAGAATGGTGCAACCCTGTTAAACTTTTCTGTCTCTTCCTGTATAAATGAAACCTTAACTTCACCACTTTGGAACACTGACTCTACTCATTTGGAGTCTGTCTTACCTCAGTGGCTGTCTTCAAGATTTGTATTCAAATGATTTCTATAGTTCTATAGAAGTTCTATAGTTAATCACACTTTCTGAATTTCATTATTTAAGGTTAACAAACTGTGCTGAACTATTCAGACATGTTAATTAATAAACAGCCATTTTTCTTAAGGTACAAGTGGCTTCTAGTCACTTGCAATCAATTAGTCCTTACTATTATAATACAATGATGTGTTTAAATGTAACTCTTATGGAATAGTCTTGAGGTTTTTGGATCATGATTCCTTATAATAGGCTTATGATTGTAAATGCAATAGAGTCAAACTAAAGGGATCAGACCTAAATGTGTATGATGCAGAGTACACCTCCTTTTTTCCCACCTGTAGTCACAACTGGTTGTTTGGCAATATGCCTGTAATTAGTATTTCTAGATCCTAATATCCTCTGGATTAGAAGGCCTTCTTGTGACCAAGAAGTCAAATGACTTAACAATATATACATTTCAGTATCTAAGTCAGACATCTATCAAAGCAACATAGCGCACTATGATGGAAGCAAAAATAAAGTTGAAATAAAGTTGAAAAGTTGAATAAAGTTGAAAAATAAAGTTGAAACCTAAATGGATTTAGGTGTAAATTTCAGTTGCAACCAATGGATGGATGTATGACCACAAATGTTTTAGGTTATCTATTTCAGTTTAGTTTCCTCATGTACACATGGGGGTAAAGCTGGGAGTGGTGGCTCATGCTTGTAATCCCAGAACACTGGGAGGCCAAGGTGGGAGGATCACTTGAGGCCTGAGTTTGAGACCAGCCTGTGTAACATGGCAGAACTGCATCTCTACAAATAATTTAAATATATAAAAATTAGCCAGGTGTAGTGGTGCACACCTGTAGTCCCAGCTACTCAGAGGGCTGAGGTGAAGGGATTGCTTGATCCCAGGAGTTTGAGGCTGCAATGAGCTATGATTGCATTACTGCACTCCAGCCTGGGCAACAAAGCAGGACCATGTCCCTAAAAAAAAAAGAAAAAATAAATTGTTTAAATAAAAATAAATAGAAATTTAAAATTTTAAAAATAAAATAAAAATTTAATGAGGGTAAAATATCAGTAGTATAAGGCTGTTTTATTGACTGTATAGCACCATGTTTGTTAAACAGTAGTACTGTGTTTAAGATATTTTAGGTAAATTTAGACCCTTTTTTTCTATTGTTTGGGGTTAATTTTGTCCCTTAGCCAATCATATCATCCTCTGGCTAATACAAAGTAAAAGCAGTGCCTATGCAGAGAAAGGTGAGATAGAAAAATATATATATATATATATATATGTATAATATATATAGCTATATCTGCAAAACCTAAAATAATCATTGGCAAAGTGCCATTTTAGTAAAGTAGCAAAATAAAAATATGCCATCATGAAATTCATAGCTTTCACATGTAAAGCAATACCTATGCAAAATACCTATGTAAAAATTTAATAAGAAATGTACAAAATGACTATGTTTGGACTGAAAGCCTCAAAATAAAAAAAAAAGTAAATTATACCCAAATTGACCTATACATTTAGAGTAATCATAATACAAGTTACTTTTTTGTCTACTGGAGTGAGATGTTGATTATATATCATTTTGAAGAATATACACACAGAATATCTGATATTGGTTGGAGATATTCTTCTTGGTTATTGTCAAAGCAAAATTTTACCAAAGTTAAACAAGCATGGAAGCATTTATTTAAGGAGATTGCAATAGGGGAGTGAGGGCAGAACTCAGTCAGAGCACAACTTTGATGAAAGAAAGGATTGTAGAATTTCTAAGAACTGGAGTTAGGGGAATATAGGCCAACTGTGTTTGCTAATTGGCCTTTACCCAGAGGACAGTTAGACTTTCTCCGATCTTTATGACAGGAAGTGGTTTTATAACCCGGAGTAAGACGTCCCTGGAAGTTAGGCTTCTGCCCTTGCAGAGAGACTGGGGGATATGAGCACTATCTTCCTTGATGATTACATTTTAAAGGGATGACTCCCAGATACTTGGGAAAGACATTCCTGACTTGCAAACTGGTAAGAAGCTTCTAAAAAGATTTCCATTTCAAAGGGGCAGAGACAGAATTTTAATTATAAGTTTTCTAAAGCAAACGCTATAAGAAAATTGAAGTCAGGGGTCTAGAGTCATGGAAAAGACTATCTAAAGTTTAACCAAGCCGAGCCCAGCATTAAGGCCTTCTTTGTCAATATTAAATAATAATAATTATCATTACTTTTTATAATTAATTTTATATGTTTGTTTTAATTCTATTTTAAGTACATTTACCATTTAAACAGTTGGTGATTTCTATATGAACAGACAGATATTTCTCTGGCTAGGTTCATAAGTAAACAGTCTGAGGCAAAAGCTTATAGTTAAGGATTTATTTCTAACTATACTTATAATAGTTAAGTATAGTTAAGCTATACTTACAATTATAGCTTAACTATAAGCTAAGTACAGTTAAGCTATACTTATAATTATAACTTAACTATAAGCCAAGTATAGTTAGCTATACTCTTTAGAGTAAGGATTATAGCTAACTATACTTAGCTTATATTGAGGATTATAGCTAAATATACTTAGATTATAGTTAAGAATGCAGACTTAAGAGAGAAGTGAAGGAAAGGGAAAATGAGGCAGGAAAGAAAGGAGAGGTGATTTGAGGGAGTATGTTACTCAGATACCACAGCTTTGACTTGATTGCTCAGTCTCGTGGTATTTCTTTTGTTAAAAGAAAACTTCAGACAAATTAAATTTGATGCAGTTTAATTGGGCCAAAAGAAACAATTCATGAATTGGGCAGTCTCCAGAATCACAGCAGATTCAGAGAGACTCCAGGGGTGCCTCATGGTCAGAACAAATTTATAGACAAAAAAAGTAAAGTGACATACAGCGTTGGAAGTGAGGTACAGAAACAGTTGGATTGGTTACAGGTGGGCGTTTGCCTTGTTTGAACACAGTTTGAACCCTCTGCAGTCTATCAGTGGTTAAAGTATGGCCACTGGGATTGGCCAACATTCAGCTATTGTTACAGGCACATACTCCTAAGTTAGGTTTTTAATCTTGTCTGCCTATTAAGCTAGGTTATGGTTCATCCGCAGGAGTCAAATATAGAAATATGGAGTCCTTCTCATGCCATTTTTAGTTTGCTTTAACACTTTAGAGAAACCAAATGAAATACTGCTTTTGGCTGGGTGCGGTGGGTCATACATGTAGTCCCAATACTTTGGAAGGCCTAAGCAGGTGGATTGTTTGAGGCCAGGAGTTTGAGACCAGTGTGGGCAGTACAAAGAGACCCTTATCTCTACAAAATATTTTTAAAATAAGATAATTAGCCAGATGCGATGGGGCACGCCTGTAGTCCCAGCTACTTGGGAGCCTGAGATGGGAGCATTGCTTGAGCTCAGAAGTCTGAGGCTGCAGTGAGCCATGATTGTGCTGCTGAACTCCAGCCTATACAACAGAGTGAGACCCTGTCACTTCAGGAAACAACAACAACAACAACCACCTTCTTTTGAGAATAGCCTATCTGGGAGAAGATAAAGGAAATAATTTATGGACAGTTTCTCTTATTTTCAATTTTCCACTGGCAAAATTCCCCTGCCCTTCCCTGTTGCATCATCTGACCTGTTCTGGCCATGGGAGAAGTATCACAGAAAGCCAAAGTGGCCACATGTCCAATGAGGCAAGAGCATAACAGAAGCAATCTCTCTTGGCCAGTTAGTGCTGTGAGAGTCTCCTCAATTTGTAGTGGTAGAAATTAGCCAAGTTATGTCTATGGGCAAACTACCTTCATAAATGGAGAAACAACAAATGCTATTGCTTGAACAGCTCTGGTGGCATCTGAAATAAGTGAAGAAAATGTGTTATAATAAGGGTATAGGAACAACTGGATAGCCATATGGGAAGATTGGATTCATTCTTTACAATGCAAAACAGAATATATTTTAAACAGGTTAAAATTCTAAATGGAAAAATTAAAGTTATACAAGTCATAGAATAAACCATGGGTATATTCCCTGTAAGCAGGGAAAGGGGAAAATTGTTTACTATGGCTTAATCTTCCCCCACCAAAAAAAGATAAAAGATTAATGAATTTGACTACATGAAAAAATGTTTGACATGACAAAAATAAGCAAAACCAAAATATAAGTAACAAACTGATATTTATCTCAAAAATACATTGTCAAAAATAAAAAAAACTGATTTGGCATAAAGCTATTCACTACATTATACTAATAATAGGCAAAGACTTTCTGTCCCTTAAATATCTGCCCCTTAAATATCTTTCAATAAGTACTGGTTGAAAACCAGTTTCATTTGGTTGCGTCCAAATGAAGCACTGAGCAACTATAAAAAGAAATAATATCTACGTATTATTTTTTATATATTCGTAAGAAAAGAAAGACACAGAAAAGCAAATATGAATGCTAATATTTATGTAGGAATATAGGTAGTATATGCATTTTTCTATTTGTATTTTTTTAAATATATTAATAACACAAATCTAATAGTAATTGCTACCTATAGCAAAAGGAAAGAATAGTGTCAATAGGATAGAGCTAAAGGCTAGATCACACTAAACCATGTAAATATTTTACAAAATTAAAGCCTAAAATTAACATTTAAAAAGGCAATTAGTGAAATTAAAAAAAAAATTAACAATTTAAGCATAACTTTTTATCAACTTGGTGGTATGGTCATGCAGAGAATAACTATAAAACAACTGTGAAACAGCCTTTTGCTTGTCCATATATAGTAGTACATGTCTTTATGCAAATAAGGATAATACCATTGAAATCTAAATCTACATTACTGCATTCATAAATCTTATTTTTAATATTGATGTTCAATATCTATTTATGTAACTTTTGTATGTGTGTATGCACACATATATAAAGATTTTAGCATAAGATAAACATATGTAAATAATGAGGCCAGGCACGGTGACTCATTCCTGTAATCCCAAAGCTTTGGGAGGTAAAAATAGGAGGATTGCTTGAAGCCAGGAGTTTGAGACTAGGTAGAGAAACACAACAAGACCACATCTCTACAAATAAATACATCAAATTAGTCAGGCATGGTGGTGCACACCTGTAGTTCTACCAAGTTGGGAAGCTTAGATGAGAGCATTGCTTGAGCCCAGGAATCAGAGCTTGCAGTAAGCTATGAATGTACCACTACACTCCAGCCTAGATAACAAAGAAAGACTCTGACTCAAAAAAAAAAAGTATATAGATAATGAATCAAAAATAACAATTAAAAACTTGACAACCTTAAATCATGAACTTAAAATATCAGTATAAAAATATAATTAATTTTTCTAAAAAATTTGCATAGTTTCTATCTCTCTCGATGAATATGATGGCAGTAACAACCTAGTAATATTTAGCAATCCTAGCATCTTTAAATACCTGGTCTTCAAATACCAATTCCCACTAAAAAATGCTAGTACTCCTTAGAGAATGAGCTGATTTTTGTTGTTGTTATTTTGAGCAAGACATTTCCAAGATGAGGCTGGAGTATTTTATTTGGCTTAAAGGCCAGAAAACTTTCAAGAAATAACGATGTCATATCTGTAGGAATAGGAAAGCAATTTGAAAAGGCTCTCACTGGGGAAAAATGAGATCATCTAAATATCAAAAATGATAACTGCAGTGGATGTAACATCAAAGAAACAAAAATCTGTAGGTTTAAGAGAATGCTCCATAAAAATATTTAAAAATATAACATCACTGAAGATTTTTAAGATTAGATTACCAACTCATTATTCCAAAAATTTAAACATAAAGTTAAAGAAGTAAATATTGATATGTCTTTCCTACACAGACTATATTTCAGAGAAGTTATATCATTAATGAAGAAAATTTATTATTTTTTTCTAGAAGAATCATAGCTAGTAAATGCAAAAGAGATATAAGAATTAGAAAAGCAAGCACTTTACAATCCCCTCAGGATGCTAAAAGCTCTAGGTAAAATGTTGATAGCTTTATAATGGATTGAATCAGATCGACAACACTTCACTCAATCTTAACATCATTTAATTTGAAATGACCAGAGTTTATGTGCCTCATGATGTGATGCAATAATATGTGTGCAGAAAAATCTATGAAGTGTGCTTGCTATAAAAAAAGGAAAGAAGGGAGGAAGGAAGGAAGCAAGGAAGGAAGGATGGAAGGAAGGAAAGGAGGGAGGGAGGGAGAGACGAGGGGAGGGGAAGGGAGAGGAGAGGAGGGGAGGAGTGAAGGAGGGAGGGAGGAAGCAGGAAGGGGAGGAAATGCAAATCTAAAAAACCCTCTATATTTAAATACCAGTTTATAGAAATTGATGGAATAAAGCAACATGATAAGAGTCTACAAAATGATATGCTCATCTAAATGCAAACTGTAGGAAATATATCTGGAGGAGAGAAAACTGTTGTGTAAAAAAATTATTAAAGGAACTATCAGCCAAACGAGGAGACTTTGGATACTGATTTGAGCTAACAAATATGAATAGTTTTGTGGTAATTGGTGAAAATTGAACACACTGAGCCTTGGAATATTAAGAAATTATTCATTTTGTTCTATGGTTATGTTTTTTAAAGTCTTAATTTATTACAGTCACATAATGAAATATTTTAAAAAATAATAAAACATAAACCTTTAGCAGAAATAATGGGTGAGATATACAAGAATGGAAGATACTGGTATTTGTTGAAGTTGGGTAAAATTACATGGAGGTAATTTTTTTATCTTTGTTTATGTAAGAAAAAATTTGTAATAAAAATTTAAACTAAAAATAAGAAATAAAAATTAAATGCCTACAAAGTAGACAATTGAAAAGACCGAATATCCTCAGTAATACCTAAGGAATTTACTAGGAAATGTCAATTGGCAGGGAGTGAGAAAGACAGTAGGGTTGGTTATTTGCCTAATAATTTTCATGCCTTATCTTCCATAATTTTTATAAGAAATTCTTTCTTTTTCAGATTTAACTCTCATCCTAAGGAGGCAAGAGGACTTTTAAGACAATTTTTTTAGTGGCCACTGCCCTGTTAGCTCAATACCTGTGTTTTTAAAGCCAAAGTAGTATAAGAAATACTAGAGTAGGTTTCTTTTTCTTTTTCTTTTCTTTCTTTCTTTTTTTTTTTTTTTTTTTTGTTGGAGACAGAGTCTCACTTTGTCACCAGGCTGGAGTGCAGTGGCATGATCTCGGCTCACTGCAACCCCCACCTCCCTGATTCAAGCAATTCTCCTGCCTCAGCTTCCCGAGTAGCTGGAACTACAGGCACGTGCCACCACGCCCAGCTAATTTCTGTATTTTTAATAAAGACGAGGTTTCACCATGCTGGCCAGGATGGTCTTGATCTCTTGACCACATGAACTGCCCGCCTCGGCCTCCCAAAGTGCTGGGATTACAGGTGTGAGCCACCGTGCCTGTCCGAGTAGGTTTCTTTTATTCAATTTTAAATTCAAAATTGGGACAAAATATTACCTTAATTTGATTTCCTGATAAAATGTTTTAATCTCTAAAATATTGAAATCATAAGAATAGATATAAAAGTAATAATTTCCCTCTTTATAACAGGTAATGAAAGTTGAAAAACTTCAAGGGACAATGTTATTTGACCCATAATTCTAGGAAATTTATTCGTAACCTAGACTTTTATTAATGCCAAAAAAAGGTAAAAACTTTTCTAATGTAGTATGCAAAACTACTTTTAAATTCAAATGATAATAGACAAATCTTCCATTACTTTTGCAAATTACAGAGGCATTCTTTCAAAATCAAACAAGATTATAATGTTTATTTATCTTCCATAAAATAGTTAATATTTTCTGGTTTATTCTTTCTAGAAATATAAATCTGTGGCCCTAAAAATTAACCATAGAACTATTTAAAATTTTACATTTATATTTCATGTTTGTTTTATTGTCTAGTACTTTAATTATCTTTGTAATATCACAAATATTAGAACAATTCCATACTTCAAATCTTAACAAATCACTAAATATAACACATTCAGTACACTCCATGAGATATAAAATTCATATCCAATTAGAAAATTACTACTGTCTAAGATCATCTTTTGTATAGATTAACCTTTTTCCAGTAAAAGACAGTAAGAGTATATATTTAATGAATATAAATGTTCCTGTATTATCACTGAGCTCTGCACCTGAATATCCTTTTGTCTGCTTTCTCCTCTTGGATATCCTCATGTCCAAACCAGAATTCTGTTTTCCTACAAACCTGAATTTCTTCCTGTAATATTTATCTCTATGAATGCACTATAATGCTTCTATATGCCTAAATAAGAAAATAAGTGGCCATTTTGAGTTATTTCCCTCTACTATTTTCCATTTGAAATCAATGTCTCAGTCTGGTTAATTCAATTTCTTGGTGTTTTGGTATTTTACTTCACTTTTAAAATTTAATTATGGCCCTCAGCATTGTATATCTACATCCTGCAACAAATATATTAGTTTCTTACTGCCAAGTCATCCATCCATTCATTCATGCATGCCTATATTCATTCAATAAATATTTATTAAAAATCAACTATGTGTCAAGCACTGCTCTATCTGCTGGGATATAGCAGTTAAAAAAAAAAAAGGAACAAAATTGCCTTCCATCATAGAAATTACATCCTGGTGGAAATGTATTGTGAGTGTGTCCTGTGATTGTGCTAGCAGGATAATATAATCTGTAATCTAATTGTAGACCTAACAGAATCATTCCTCTTCATTGCATTTTTCAGTGGCTCCCCGTTCCTTAATGGAGAAAAAAAAAGATGATGATGAAGCAAAGCTTTTAATGTGGCAAACCCTTTATAACTTTATAACATTTCTTATGTATTTTTTTGCCTTTATTGGACACTTCAACCCTGATATGGTTTGGTTGTGTCCCTACCAAATCTCAGCTTGAATTGTATCTCCCAGAATTCCCATGTGTTGTGGGAGGGACCCAGGGGGAGGTAATTGAATCATGGGGACACGGTCTTTCCCATGCTATTCTCATGACAGTAAATAAGTCACATGAGATGTGATGGGTTTAGCAGGGGTTTTTGCTTTTGCTTCTTGCTCATTTTTCTCTTGCTGCTGCCATGTAAGAAGTGCCTTTCACTTCCTGCCATGATTCTGAGGCCTCCCCAGCCATGTAGAACTGTAAGTCCAATTAAAGCTCTTTTTCTTCCCAGTCTCAGGTATGCCTTTATCAGCAGCATGAAAATGGACTAATACAGTAAATTGATACCAGTAGAGTGGGGCATTGCTGAAGATACCTGAAAATGTGGAGGCAACTTTGGAATTGGGTAACAGGCAGAGATTGGAACAGTTTGAAGGGCTCAGAAGAAGATAGGAAAATATGGAAAAGTTTGGAACCTCCTAGAGACTTGTTGAATGGCTTTGCCCAAAACGTTGATAGTGATATGAACAACAAAATCTAGGCTGAGGTGGTCTCAGATGGAGATGAGGAACTTGTTAGGAATTGGAGAAAAGGTGATTCTTGTTATGTTTTAGCAAAGAGACTGGTGGCATTTTACCCCTGCCCTAGAGATTTATGGAACTTCGAACTTGAGAGAGATGATTTAGGGTATCTGGGGGAAGAAATTTCTAAGCAGCAAAACATTCAAGGGGTGACTAGGGTACTGTTAAAGGCATTCAGTTTTAAAAGGATAACAGAGCATAAAAGTTTAGAAAATTTGCAGCCTGACTACACAATAGAAAAGAAAAACCCATTTTCAGGGAAAAATATCTCCAGGCCATGTCAGAGACCTTCATGGCAGCCCGTCCTATCACAAGCCTGGAGGCCCAGGAGAAAAAAGTGGTTTTCTGGGTCAGACCAAGGGTCTTAGTGCTGTGTGTAGCCTAGGGACTTGGTACCTGTGTCCCAGCTGCTCCAGCCATAGCTGAAAGGGGCCAACAGAGCTCGGGCTGTGGCTTCAGAGGGTGGAAGCTCCAATTCTTGGCAGCTTTCACGTGGTGTTAGACTGTGGGGGCATAGAAGTAAAAAAATTGAGGTTTGGAAACCTCCGCCTACATTTCAGAAGATGTATGGAAACGCCTGGATGCCCAGGCAAAAGTTTGTTGCAGGGGCAGGGCCCTCATGGAGAACTTCTGCTAGGGCAGTGTGGAAGGAAAATGTGGGGTCAGAGCCCCCACACAGAGTCCCTACTGGGGTGCTGCCTAGTGGAGTTCTGAGAAGAAGACCACTGTTCTCCAAACCCCAGAATGGTAGATCCACTGACAGTTTGAACCGTGTGCCTGGAAAAGCTGCAAACACTTAACACCAGCTCCTGAAAGCAGCCAGGAGGGAGGTTTTACTCACCAAGCCACAGGGTCGGAGCTGTCCAAGACCATGGGAACCCACCTCTTGCATCGGCATGACCTGGATGTGAGACCTGGAGTCAAATGACATCATTTTGGAGCTTTAAAGTTTGACTTCCCTGCTGGATTTCAGACTTGCATGGGCCCTGTAACTTGGAACAGCTGTATTTACCCAATACCTATACCTTCATTGTATCCAGGAAGTAACTAGCTTACTTTTGATTTTACAGGCTCATAGGCGGAATGGACTTGCCTTGTCTCGGATGAGACTTTAGACTGTGGACTTTTGGGTTAATGCTGAAGTGAGTTAAGACTTTGGGGGACTACTGGGGAGGCATGGTTGGTTTTGAAATATGAGGACATGAGATTTGGAGGGGCCAAAGGTGGAATGATATGGTTTGGCTGTTTCCCCACCAAATCTCAACTTGAATTGTATCTCCCAGAATTCCCACATGTTGTGGGAGGGACACAGGGGGAGGTAATTGAATCTTGGAGGCCGGTCTTTCCTGTGCAATTCTCTTGATAGTGAATAAGTCTCATGAGATCTGATGGGTTTAGCAGGGGTTTCTGCTTTTGCTTCCTTCTTATTTTTCTCTTGCCACCACCATGTAAGAAGTGCCTTTCACCTCCCACTATGATTCTGAGGCCTCCTCAGCCATGTGGAACTGTAAGTCCAATTAAACCTCTTTTTCTTCCCAGTCTTGGGTATGTCCAGCAGTGTGAAAATAGACTAATACAAACCCTTTGAGACTACTTGTGTGTTTTAGTAGTATATACATTATTTTCTCTAGTTTCCATGCCTGTGTTCAGAAGCAAACACACTCCAAATACTTTCCTCTAGTCTTTCATTGAGCAGCAACAGTCCATACAGAATACTTCTGTGACCAAATGTGGTGGGGTAGCATAGAGTGGTGGGGGAACTTGTTTCTTACCACCACCAAGCTAGCAATCAATTGTGCAACAGACACCAATTGGATGTCCTCCCATTCAATTCTGATGCTATCTACCTGGACGTAGAGTCAGATCCCACACATCGATGGCTTGGTCCCCAAGGATGTCCCCAGTTCAGATGTCGGTCATAAGTCCAAGCCCCCTGAACTTCTGACCAACCAGCTTTAAGATGGGTTCCCATGACCACCATTTTGGGTTCAATTAATTCTCAAGAGCTGCTCATGGAACTTAGGGAAACACTCACTCAGGTGAGCAGCACAAGGTCAGAGATAGCCAGGTCCATGCATGTTTGTGTCTTTCCACAATGTCAAACTTTTATTGATGTTATCTCAATCATAAAAGCCACAAGCTGCATGGAGTTCCCAAGGAGGAAATTCTCCTTAGTATTTTCCCTTCACTCAATAGTCAAAGCCATGGGCACACAGGCTCAAGCCACTCCACAAGTCAGTCAACATTGCAAACCATACATAATAATATAATTACGCAACATAAATGTTATAGATTAAATATTTCACAAAGTAACGTGTAACAATGAGAAAAGAAATAGGAAAAAAAAAGGTTAACAAGCCAGTCCAGAAAGAGTGAAGAAGGCAAAAATGATCTCCTGGTTTGGGCTGGGTCTGGGCTGGGCAGTCCATAGATCTTGCAAGGAAGAGTCTTTGATGTAGGTATAATCTTTGGCAGCAGATGTTGAGTGCTTATCACAATTGATAGCAAGATGGTATCATTTTAGATGACTGATTTGCTGAAGACTTTCTCTTTTTATGGCCACAGAGTCCTCTGGTGAAAACTGATAGTAAAAGAATGTGCTTGTTTATGTCCTTATCTGGTTGGATTCATTCTTTATTTATTAAGCAAATCATCTTGTCCCTGTTGGCTAAGTACTCTATAAAATGTAAAATGAGTGTTTTCCAAGATGGTGTCACTTATATCAAGGGTGCTCTATACACTTATATTTCCCAATTTATTATAAATGATATTACAAAGGATATAGATACAAAGATGTGTTGGGTAAGGTATGGGGGAAGAAGACAGAGCTGTCATACCCTCCCTGGGTGCCATCCTCCAGGAACTTCTGTGTGTTCAGCTATCTGGAACCCCTTTGAACCCTGTCCTTTTGGGTTTTTATGGGGGCTTCGTAATATAGGCATAAATGATTAATGTCATTGGCCATCGGTAATCAACTTAACCTTCAGCCCCTCTCCCCATACCAGAGGAATGTGAGGGGTGGGACTGAATATCCCAATTCTCTAATCATGCTGTGATCTTTCTGTGATCAGCCCCCATCCTGAGGCTAGCTACAGGCTGCCAGCCCATTAGTCAACTCATTAGCATAGAAAAGGACTTCTCTGAAGATTCTAAAGGTTTTAGGAATTGTATGCCAGGAAACAAGGTCACAGACCTAATATATATTTCACAATATCACACCTATGCTTTATTTTTCTATAGAAGGCCTATCATCATTTGTGTTAGGCAGAATAATAGCCTCCAAAGATGTTCCTGCTTCAATCCCTGGAAAGGCAAAAGGGATGTCACAGATGTGATTGAGGGTAAGGACATTAAGATAGGGAGATTATCTCAGATTGGCCAGGTCTCAAATCCTTAGAAGACTGGAGAGTAAAAGAGAAAGGTGTAGAGAAGGCCTTGGCTCACCATTCCTGGCAGTGGTGTGTTGCATAATAGCCCCAGAAACATGTCCTCTTGATCCCTAGAACCTGTGATTATATTATCTAAATGGTGAAAAGGATTTTGCCGGTGTGATTAAACTAAGCATCTTGAGATGAGAAGATTATACTGAATTATCTGGATAAGCCCAGTGTAATTCCAAGGTTCTAATAAGTGGAGGGAGGCAGGAGGATCAAAGTGACAAAAGATATGACAGTGAGACCAGAGGTTGGAGTAACGAACTTAGAAAAGACAGAAAGTGCTAGAAGCTAAGGATTGCAGGCAGCCTTTAGATATTGTCAAAGGCAAGCATTTTGAATAAAATTTTCAATTTAGCTCGTAACTACTATCTCCAGCAGCTGACAGGAAGAGACACAAGTATACCAGGAGGAAATCCGCCTGCATGGGTCTCTTTAGGCAAGCCTTACTATCAGGGATCAGATTGCAGATCAAGGCTTTAATGACAATGACTACATGAAAGTTTAAGAGATTTTAGTACTTACTGACCCTGGGGGGCACATAGCACATCAGAAGGACACATACGCATGCACCACACACGCAGAGGTCAAGGAGTCCAGCAGAGAGAAAAGGGACTTATAGGCTAATGCCTTTACTGGGTCCAGGAGAATACCCAAACAGATTTCCTGCGGGGTGCTTTAATTGGTGAGGATAAAAAGTCTGAACAAGTTCCAGAAGGTCACTCTGTGATTGAGAGGTGTTCACTTTAAGCTAGAGGGCAATCATCTGAATGGTCTCTTTAAAGGAAGTTGAAGGAAAGCAGGCAGCCTACCTTGCTAGGTCTGAGAGATTTCTCTAAGTTTTTCTCTCTGGCCATGAGTGGAACCATTTGGGTGAAGCATAGTGTTGGACGCTGTGTCAAGGTGACTGAGCCCTGCTTCTGCTTTGATAATGTTAAATTTATATTTTAAAATGAATACTTAGGCAACATAAAAGTATAAGCACTCTCTACAGCAAGGAAATAGATTCTCCCTTCTAGCCTCTAGATGAAATGCAGTCCTGCCAGCACCTTGATTTTAGAGAATAAATTTGCATTGTTTTAAGTCATCAGATTTTCTTTACAGGAATTTATTACAGCAGCAATAAAAAACTACTACACTGGCTTTGAAGATGGAAGAAGGGGCCGTGAGACAAGGAATGCAACAAGCCTCTAGAAGGTGGGAACAACTTTCACTGACACCCAGTAGGAAAATGAAGATTTCAGTCTTCTAAATACAAGGGACTGAATTCTGCTAACAATCCAGATAAGCAAGAAATGTATTCTTCCTCAGAGCTTCAAGAAATGAACACAGCCTGAAGACTCCTTCATTTAACCCATTGAGACCCCTTTGGACTTCTGACCTTCAGAGCTGTAAGATAATAATTTTGTGTTGTTTTAAGCCAATAATACATTATCAATCTGCCCCCAGATCCAAACACACACACAAGCATGTGCTCACACACACACACGTACCTCTCTTGACAATGTGAATTCCTACTCACTCATCAGGTCTCAACCCAGATATACCATCCTTCAAGATTTCCCACTGGTCTCTCACCCTGCAGTCTAGATTATGTCCTACTTATGTTTCTCAACAAAATCTGTAAATAGATCTAATTTAGCACTTAATTTACAAAATTCAAAATCTGTCTTTGTCTGCCTTTCTCACTACGCTTTAAGTCCTCTGGGAATAGAGGCTATGTGTTGTCTTTATTGCTGCTTCCACAATTTCTAACAAAAGTCACCAGTGTGTATTGGTGTATATTTAAAAAGTGTGTATTAAAAAAGGTATATTAAAAGTGTATATTAAAAAAGGACGTATAGAATAATTAAAGAGACTTAATCAGCTTGCTTCTTCCAACAGTTTCCAGAATCTTTCCATAGTAAGCTATTCTTAATTATTTGAATATTTGAGCTAAATGTAAATTTGAAAAATGCTTAGTCCCACTGTAAACAGCTAATTTTATTATTTTACCAGCTTGGTCAACCACAACAATTGCTCTCAGTTTCCATTATATTAATTTAAATGTAGGCCAGGTGCAGTGGCTCATGCCTATAATTTCCACAATTTAGGAGGCAGAGGCAGGTGAATCGCCTGAGCCCAGGAGTTCAAGACCAGCCTGGGCAACATGGCGAAACTAGGTCTCCACAAATAATACAAAAATTAGCCAGTGATGTGGCACACTCCTGTGGTCCCAGCTACTTGGAAGGCTGAGGTGGGAGGATCACCTGAGCCCAGGGATGTTCAGGATGCAGTGAGCTGTAAGTGTGCCACTGCACTCCAGCCTAGGTGACAGAGTGAGACCCTGTCTCAACTAACAAACAAAACAAAACGAAACAAAAATCTGGTTTTCTGAATTTCACTTTGTTTTGATTTAGGTTAAACATGAAAATATGCTGAGTCTTTTAGCTGAATAACTTTGTAAAAATCATTTTTTAAAAATATAAGGACCCCACAAGGAGCTGACTTACCAAAGAATGTAGTTTCCATATCTGAATGATTTCATCACCCTTAACCTGACCAAACAACTACCCTAATTCTCCAGGCCCTTGCCCTCCATGATCCTCTTAGAAATTCTAATCAAGAACTCCTCAGGGAGGTGAATTTGAGGGTCTCCTCCCATCTCCTCACTTAGTGCCTTATGATCATTAATATCTTTCTCTGCTGCAAACCCTGCTGTCTTAGTATACTGGTATGTTACTGCACAGTGGGCATAGGAACCCATTGGTTCTATAAGATAATTGTTAAAGATTTTAAGATAATTATTGAGAAAACTTATTTTATGAGATTTGCAAACCTTTAAAATAGTTCTAGTCAAAACTGCTTTTCAAAACTATAATTGTAATACCTGTATATAGTAATCAAAGAATTAAATTATGAATATTATTATCTCAACATTAAAAGTAACAGAACAATTATTTGTGGCTCATAATCATATGTTTCAATCAATACCTTTGTTGTATATATCCTAATATTTGGTTACTCTACTTTTCTAAAAAATTTTATTTTTTAACATGGCCTTATTTCTAATTTTTGGAAAATATTCACCTATAATATTTAGCTGTATTAGTCCATTTTCACACCACTATAAAGAACTACCTAAGTCTGGATAATTTATAAAGAAAATAGGTTTAATTGACTCACAGTTCTGGATGGCTGGGGAAGCCTCAGGAAACTTACAATCATGGTGGAGGGCAAAGGAGAAGCAAGCATCTTCTTCATAAGGTAGCAGGAGAAAGTGAGCATGAAGGGGGACCTGTCACACACTTTTAAACCATCAAATATCATGAGAACTCACTCACTATCATGAGAACAGCATGAGGGAAACCATCCCAATGATCCAATCACCTCCCACCAGGTCACCCCCTCCATACATGAGGATTACAATGGGAGATGAGATTTGGATGGGGACATGGAGCCAAACCATATTATTCTGCCCCTGCCCTTCCCAAATCTCATGTCCTTTTCACATTTCAAATCCAATCGTGCCTTCCCGACTGTCCCCTAAAGTCTTAACTCATTCCAGCATTAACTCAAAAGTCTAAGTCCAAAGTCCCATTTGAAACAAGGCAAGTCCCTTCTGCCTATGAGCCTGTAAAATAAAAAATCAAGTTAGTCACCTTCAAGATACAATGGGGGTACAGGCATTGGGTAAATATGGGGTATAGGCAATGGGTAAATACTCCTTTTCCAAAAGGGAGAGATTGGCTAAAACTAAGGGGACACAGGCCCCATGCAAGTCTGAAACCCAGTGGGGCACTCATTAAATCATAAAGCTCCAAAATAATCTCCTTTGACTCCATATCTCACATCCAGGACACACTGATGCAAGCAGTGGGCTCCCATGTCCTTGGCCAGCTTCACCCCATGGCCTGCTGGGTACAGCCCCTGCAGCGCTTTCACAGGACAGTGTTGTGTGCCTGTGGCTTTTCCAGGCACATAGTGAAAGCTGCTGGTGGATTTACCATTCTGGAGCCTGGAGAAGGGTGGTCCTCTCCTCACAGCTCCACTAGACGGTGCCCCAGTGGGGACTCTGTGTGGGGACTCTGACCCCCAGATTTACCCTCTGAATTACCCCAATAGAGACTTTTCATCAGGGCTCCACCCCTGCAACAGACTTCTGCCTACATCCAGGTGTTTCCATATACCCTCTGAAATCAAGGTGGAGGCTCCCAAGCCTCAGCTCTTGACCTCTGTGCACCCGCAGGCCCAAAACCTTGTGGAAACCACCAAGACTTGGGGCTTGCACCTTCTGAAGCAATGGCCCAAGCTATACCTTGGCCCCTTTTAGCCATGGCTGGAGTTGGAGCAGCTGGGATGCAGCATGCTATGCCCTGAGGCTGCACAGAGCATCGGGGCCTTGGTCCTGGTTCACAAAACCATTTTTTCCCTCCTAGGCTTCCTGGGCCTGTGATGGGAGGGGCTTTCACAAAGATCTCTGAAATGACCTGAAGACATTTTTTCCACTGGGGAATTCTTGGCTATTAACATTCAGTTCCTCTTCACTTATGCAAATTTCTGCAGCCAGCTTGAAAACAGTTATTTCTTTTCTATCACATGGTCAGGCTACAAATTTTCCAAACTTGTATTTTCTGCTTCCCTTTTAAATATAAGTTCTACTTTCAGACCATCTCTTTCTTCATGCATATGAGCCTACACTTTTAGAAACAGCCAGGTCACATTTTGAAATTTTTTATGCTACATACCCTAAGTCGTCTCTCTCAAGTACAAAGTTCCACGGATTTCTAGGGCAGGGGCAAAATGCCACTAGTCTCTGCTAAAGCATAGCAAGAGTGTGACCTTTACTCTAGTTCCCTATAAGTTTCTCATCTCCATCTGAGACCACTTCAGCCTGCACCTCACTGTCCATATAACTATCAGCATTTTGGTCAAAATCATTCAACAAGTCTCTAAGAAGTTTCAAACTTTCCCACATCTTTCTGTGTTCTTCTGAGCCCTCCAAACTGTTCCAACCTCTGACAGCTACCCAGTTCCAAAGTTGCTTCCATACTTGCAGGTATCTTTATAGCAGTGCCCCACTCCTGGTACCAATTTTCTGTAGTAGTCCGTTTTCACACTGCTATAAAGAACTGCTTGAGACTAGATAATTTATTTTTTTTTTAAAAAAAAGAGGTTTAATTGACTCACAGTTTGGCATGGCTGGGGAGGCCTCAGGAAACTTAACAATTGTGGTGGAAGGCACCTCTTTACAGGGCAGCAGGAGAGAATGAGAGTGAAGGGGAGCTGCCACACACTTTTAAATTATGAGATCTTGTGGAGCTCACTCACTATCATGAGAACAGCATGGGGAAAATGCCCCCCATGATCCAGGTTTCTCCCTCAACACCTAGGGATTACAATTCAAAATGAGATTTGGGTGGGGAGGCAGAGCCAAATCATATCATTGACAAAATAGCATTTTATGGTTAAAAATCTTTAAATAATTAATGCTTTAATTGACTCATATTATTGTCTTTCTGTCAATAATAATTTAATGTTTCTAATCAACAAAGGCTACATATCTGCTAGTTTCAGAGTAAATCACAATAAATGAATAGTAAACTACATTTAAATCATTTTGAACTTCTAGTTACATAGTTGTAGTAGTTTAGGTTTCACACAAAATATTTTTGTTTATAACATTTTTCAAGACAAAACATCAAATAAGTTATCTAAATTTATTATTTTTAGTTATTCTCCAAATTTAGATGTTGCAAGACTTGAGGATTCTCAATTTTATTTCACCTTGGCACTGACTATAAACTTATCTAATTAAAACAGAAGCTCTATTAAAAGAGTCTTCCCATAAGCTGAATATTACAAAGTGCAAATATAGGCTTTCACAATTTAATAGTATTATGCACCATTTAATTCTCACTTTAATTTGTTTTTATATGCATTTGAGGTTCTCTTTAAAAGCACTTTTCAAAAATTGCAATTCACTGAAATTTTGAATAATTGAGTAACATATTTGATGTGTACTTTCTTTGAAGAGTTCTGCTGTAGGCAATATCCTACAGTTGTATTAAATTTAGATTGTTAATGAGTTCTCTTAATTTTCCTTTTAATTTTGACCAAAATGCAACCAAATTTTAGAGAACTTAATTTAATTAAAAAATTAAATACTATCTAATAATATATTGGTTTGAAAGCCAGGAAGAGAAAGTCTCTAGCATGGACCAGATGCTCTCTTTTCTAAGAAGGGAAGGACAGATCGGGTTTTATGCCTCACAGAGTTCTTATTACACAACAGAGTTATATGTATTCAGCAGGTTTTGGAGAAAAGCTATAAATATGAGGGTAGCAAAGCACATGTGCAATGGGTAAACATATGTAATATGCAACCCATGTTCACTTTGGGGTGGGACTTAGCATTAAATGAAATGGAATTTGACTTTTTATGTCAAAAGGTGAGCTATAGAACATGAGACAATTTGTGCACAGCTTCTATCAGCTGGCTAATATTGACTTAAAGTCTGCAGTAGCTTATCAGAAAATAATGATTGTAAGGCTGGTCCTCTGTCCAAAGTTGTAGTGGTCTGGGTTGTAAATCAGTGTTAGGAGGCATTTGATAACTTCCATTGTTACAAATTTACAGCCATACGAATCCAGAAATTCACCATGCCAGCTGGATCCTGAACCTTTGACCTGTAGGTAACGTTGTCTCCTTAAGTTCATCTTAGTTGATAAAGGGGTGTCTGTTTTGTTCTCTCGGATTACATTGTGATTCTGATCAGTTCTTTACATTTGCCATTAATTTCATCACAAAAATTTTTGTAGCTCACTTACTCTAACTTTATATATTCAACTTTTTGTAAATTTGATTAAATATGGTTTCTATCTCATTTCATATGTAATTATAAATTATATATGAATCATGACCAAGTCCAAATCATTTCTTATAATTTCTTATGCACAGGTTTATAAATTCAGTTACAGCATTGTTTTTGGCACAAGAATATACTTTATCAAAAATATGTTTATGTTATCAACACAAATCAAATAATTTTATATTTTATGTGCTAATTTGTAAAAATGTCAGATGTTTCAATCTTTGACAGAATGCATTTTTAAAGGCTTTATTTTCACTTTTAGGAATTTGTTTAAACATATGTAATCATACTGGAATTAACAATTTCTATTTGAAGCTTCTAAGGACACTTGTGATAGTTAATTTTTGCATTAACTTGACTGGGCCATGAAATGCCCAGGTATTTGGTTAAACGTTATTTTTGTGTGGGCCTGTGAATATGTTTCTGGGTAAGATCGACATTTAAATCAGTAAACTGAGCAAAGAAGACTGCCCTCTCCAATATGGATAAGCCCCATTCAATTTTTTGAATGATCTTTTGAAGTCCTGAGTAGAATCAAAAGCTAAGCAAGAAAGAATTCTTTCTCTCTGCCTGACTGTCTTCAAGCTGGGATGTGGGTCTCCTCTTGCCTTCAAGCTCAGAGTTGGACTGGAACTATCCCATTAGCTTTCTGGGGTTATTTAGACTAATACAACACTAAAAAGACAATCATACAACTTAATTATCTGCAAAATTTCTACCAATGGTAAAAACTTTAATAACTATGTCTTCATTGTTTATAAGTGCATAAGCAAACCTCGAACTGAAAATGAGTAAAACTAATTTGGAACCACAGGCATTAACTCTAAATGAAAAATTCTAAATAGTGAAAAAGAGAAATTCATTGTTTACTTTGCATTAAGCATGAAGTTTTATTTTTTTAATTAATTGCAGCAAAAATTATTTATCACAAATATTTAAAACACTGCCCCCAAATAAGGTAAATAAAGTAGAAGTTGAATTTGCTTGGTTTCATAATACGAACATAAAATAAATTTTAGCATTTCCCATTAACCCTGACAGTTAGCGACCTAACAGCTTCCTGTGTCTTACAGCTCCCAGCAAAGGCCATGGTACAATTGGTTAGTACAGCAGATGGCTGGCAGAGGCAGCAGTATCAAAGAATTATTACTAGTTACTCATATTTGAGCATACTTCAGTGATGACGCTGTATTGACAGAGAAGTGTTGTCACCTTGGAACTGTATTTACATAGTTTAGAAATTTAAAGTGAAGATCAGCCAAACCTATCGACGTATTTAAATAATGCTACTATTAATAATGATTAAAATTAAAAACAATTAATATTATCTGTTTAAACTATTTTAATAATAACATATTTCTGAATAAAATCCTATAGGATGGATGTTGAACTGGCTAGGATATTGGGGCAGGACTGTTTGCAAATAGGCTTTTATAGTCATCTTGTATTTAGAAGAATCCAATCTAAGATATTGCAAAGATAATTTTATAAACAACATAGAGAAGTTGCACCTATCTCAACTGCAGATAAACATTAGGAACTGGAACTGAGAACTAGAAGGATTTAGAGGGGGTATGGGAATAGGGGACCTAAACTGTTGCATATTTTCTGCTTCAGCCTCACATTGTACTTCTGCATTATTTTTTATTTTAGAAGATAAGTTTTATCTGTTTTCATGCCACACTATAGAAATTGGCCACTCCACTGTGCAAGGGATTGTACAAAGTTTCACTCATGTACAGAGACTCACTGGTTGTCTTTTAGTCCATATTTCATACTCCTGGGAGAGAACAGCTGATAATCCCAGCTTGGTTTGTGTGCTTGTCCCTGTCTAACTATCAACGCCCACACCAGGGGGCTGGAATCACACTTTGCATGTGTGACCAGTTCTTTAAGATCAGGGTGCAATTTTCAGAGAAGAAGGGATAGTTTGTGAACTGAATCCACACTAAAAATGGTGTTTCCATACATACACTCACATTTAGGAAATTTTGAAGAACATCATATTAATTGTATTATAGTATACAATTATAATTCATATTGTACATATAAATATGTGTACAGCACATATTGTTAATGCATATATTATACAATTACATTACACAATTAATTATATTCAAACTATGAATTTATAACAAAGAAATACTTTAACAGAATTTTTTAATTTGCTTGTTATTCCTTGTTTAGCTGCCTGATAGAGACCTCCATCCATTAGTAAAAATTGTGAGTTTTTCTTTCTTTTACATCAGTCATTAATGAGTTATAGTTTGGATTTTACAGTTAAAGTTAAGAAAATAAATCTTACTGTTTCTTTATGATTAATCATACAACTGCAGGATTAAAAAAAATAGTGGTGTCTAGTAAATGGCCAGTAATAAATGTAATGGAAATAAATCTAGTTGTTATGCCATAATAACTGTTAGGCAAAGTATGTAATCTTTCTATTCATACTACTATTCTGTTATTTATTGAAAAGATAGCTGTATTAGTCAGGGTTCCTTAGAGGTACAGAATGGTATATATATCTATATATAGTGATTGCCTCACATTCCTGGTGTGTGGGGGTTGGTGGAAGTAGTCCTCTCCTGCTCTGCTCATGTTTGATCGGCTATGTACTGTAACACCAGATTTTATGAAAGGGTGGGAACCCAACTTTCATGGATATTTTGCTCCAAATATATACATAGGAGTTTATTAAGTATTAACTTACACGATCACAAGATCCCACAATAGGCTGTCTGCAAGCTTGAGGAGTAAGGAGAGCCAGTCTGAGTCTCAAAACTGAAGAACTTGGAGTCCGATGTTTGAGGGCAGGAAGCATCCAGCATGGGAGAAAGATGTAGGCTGGGAGTCTAGGCCAGTCTTGCCTTATCACATTTTTCTGCCTGCTTTATATTCACTGGCAGCTGATTAGATTGTGCCCACCAGATTAAGAGTGGGTCTGCCTTTCCCAGCCCACTGACTCAAATGTTAATCTCCTTTGGCAACACCCTCTCCAGGATCAATACTTTGCATCCTTCAATCCCATCAAGTTGACACTCAGTATTAACCATCACAATAGCCAAGACAAAGACTGAAAAAGAAGTACTGAGTTTTTCTGCTTAATTTTTCACCACTTTCTCTAATCACCTCTTTTCAGTTTCTTTTATTTTCTTTCCATAAAATTTTAATGGAAATTAGCTGGTCTTTGAGAGGACATTTGTTCACCAACAGTTTGTGTCAAGAATTTTACCTATCTTCAGATCAAATGAGCCAGAGCAAAAACTGTCTTTCCTGAATGTACTCTTCCTTTATCAGTTGTGGTAAAGATGTGATTAATGATTACTGTTTCCTGCTGTTTCTCTTTTAGTTTGGTAATTAGCTCCCTGAGCTGTTCTCATTGTAAATGAAGGGGTCCTAGGGAGCCATTTGAAGAATCTGAATGAATGAATTATCCATCATGCAGTCTTTTTGAAAAAGCTAATTTGTAGAGGAAGGTGCACTGGGTGGTAAGTAAGGTTCAGTAGGACAACTTGTCAAAACATGGTTTGGTTTTGTTTGCTTCCAAAATTTTCAAAGACAAATATCAGGGCCTATTATTTGGAGTTTAGGTCTTTCTGTGTTCTACCATAGAACTATTTAAGAATAGATCAAAAAATCCTGGTGACTAAAACATATATGGTGGTAAACCTTTGAATATGTTCTTAATTACAGTAGATGCTAGGCATGTAAAATATTGTTTGTATGTTGAAAAAATCTTATTCTAAATGTGTTAGAAATGATAACTGAAAATTTGCAAATCTGCTTCAAAAGATAGATGGTTTTGAGAAACTAATAATTCCCTTAGTGCATTTTTTGTGTGTTTGCTTGTTCTGTTTCTAACTGTTTATGGTATGGCCTTTTACTTCTGGATTTTCTGCATATACTACAAGGTTTTTTCAATGGAATTAACAATGGAAGATAATGAATGTCAAAGCAAAATTGGCACATGAAAAATATAAACAAGCAAGGAAAACTTTAAGACTACTGAAACAGAAGAGAAAGGCTAAAACTAAGCCTGCACTTAAATTCAATAAAGCATGTAAGTCTGAACTGAACTCCACTGAAGCAGGTATTGTTAGGAATTTAAGGGCTGGGGTGAGCTAGCAGAAATGTACTGGAGGACATTAAGCCACCTCGATTTGCCAATTTATCTTTATGGCAGGTAGTAATTTTGCAACTTGGAGCAAAATATCCATGAAAGTTGGGTTTCTACCCTTTCATAAAATCTGGCATTACAATAGGTAGCTGGTCAAACATGAGCAGAGCAGGAGAGGACTCCTTCCACCAACCCCCACACACCAGGAATGTGAGGCGACCATCAGGTGATGGTCAGGCAGTTGTTAACTGTTTCTCTAAAATAATCAGCACCAGGGAAAGGCAGTCTCCCAATAAACAGGAAGACCTGAAGCTGGTCACTAGCCGCTTCCCAATAATATATCAAGAGTTGGGTGAGTGGGCTCACATATGCACACTAAGAGGCAAAATGGCAGTTTAACAAGTGAATGAACTCCTAGGGATATTCTGCTGGTTAGTGAAGAATGCCTCAGGTGAGCATGCATATAACTCCAGTAAACATACTCTGCATGCTCACCTCCCAAGTGCTAACAGGCCTCTGCACACGCAGACAGCCCACCCCAAGGGAAAAATCGGGGGAGAAGGAATGCAAGACCCCGGAAGTATGCCAACATATAAAACCTTAAGTCAAAAGGCCAGTTCGCACACTTGTCTGTCAAGTTGCCTACTTGGCCCTCTTTCAAGTATATTTTCCCTTTTTTTTGTTGTTCCTGTCTTAAACCTTTTTAATAAACTTTCACTCCTGCTCTAAAACCTGCCTTAGGCTCACTTTCTGCCTTATGCCCCTCAGTCGAATTCTTTCTTCTGAGAAGGCAAGAATTGAGGTTGCTGTAGACCTATACCGATTTGCCGCCGGTAACATACATTGGTGCTGCGTGCCTTGGATAACTTCCAACACTGACACTGGGAGATACGGGTGCTATGTCTTTCTCTGAGATCCTGCATAAGGAACATGGCTGTGCTTTGGTCAAGGATAGGCCAAGGTAGGATGTTTACATCCTGCGTGACTCAGTGAGTTTAGAGCGCAGGTGTATAACTCCACTTGTTATCACAGCCATGTAGCCATAACTTGGGAAGGCCATCCCTTGGCTCTATGCCACTATTGTCTGTAAAAGGTACAATTGCCCTGTTGACACTGTTCAGGCATGCTGGCGCCCAGAGAAAGAGAGAGAGTCAGAGCTGTCCATCTTTGCAGGCGGACATGGGGGAGCCAGGACACAGCTCGGCCTGCTAGTGCCCACAGACAGGAAGAGTTAAACTGCTGACTCTGAAGGCAGGGAAGAGCCAGCCGAGACAGGGCGGACAGTGTGAGAAAGCTGTTGATTGGAGCTGCTGATGAATAAAATCATCTTTCACCTGCCTACGGCCCCCTGAGTGTTCTTTTTGCTCATCCACCCACTCCCTTCAGACCTCAGCATGGGCTAATACTTGACCCCAAACGTGACAATTGGCACAGTTGTGAACCCGACACCTTGAGAAGAACATTTCAGGTTATATAACTGGCAAGAGGCCTTTTTTAAAATGTTTTATGTATATCTCAAAGGAGCAGAGAAAAAAATTTACAATAACACGTTTTCTCAAATAGATGCTAGAAGAACAGGAAGATCAGGGGCCCAGAGTTAAGAAAAATCCCGTCTTTAGTCAAACTGAGGGTAGCATTAATGTCATCTTACTCGAGGGACTGAAGAAGGGTACACTAGGAACTTCAACATTTTTTCCAGCTTTTAACTTAAAATGTAGCTAAAGAAAATATGGCAAATTTAAAATTTAATAAAGCTTTTGATGTTTACTATATTATTTATTTATGGTCATTATAGTATTAACTCTTCTGTATATTTGCAATATTACAAAATATTTTAATATTATAATTTCTCTTGTAAACCTAACCTGGGTAAGAGCTCATCTTATTCTGACAAAAGTTTTATAGTCATAATCTATGTATCAATTAACATTATATTTCATTTGGTCACACAATATCTGGGAGAATTTATTTGGCTATTTGACATTTGGAAATAATATTAAAACATGTTTTGTTTTAAGTACTTTCCATGGTCAGCTTCTACAATAAGAGTTTATCAGCATTGTTTCACTTAATCATAAAAAATATTATGCCAGATTTACAGATGAGAAGGCTAGGCTTAGAGAAATTAAAACTTGTACAAGGATACAAAGGTAATACAGAAAATTATCTCACTCATTGTTGGCTCTCTTGACTACACAATACCATCTCCAAAGTCCACATTCTCTGTTTTTTAACAACTGACTTCTCTATTGTGCACCTTAAACATAACTCAGTCAATGACAAACCACACCAAAATGCATGCAATTAAATTATTAA